>NC_031499.1:2882425-2886968 GCF_000237925.1 Schistosoma mansoni | reverse complement strand
TCCTATTGCGGTACTCCTCAGCAAAGCGCATCCACGATCCCACTGTGGCGCGAGACTGGTAGGTCCTGAGCTCGAATCTCGTGAGGCGAGATCGTGGATGTGCACTACTGAGAAGTCCCACAATAGGATGAAACGGCCGTCCAGTGCTTCCAGTTTCTCCATGGTAGTCTAGCTTCAATCGACTCATGATCTCAACTCTATAAAATTTGATTTCTATTTGTGAAGTGGGATACAGTTTAAATTTTGTGAAATATTCACATCGTCATAAATACTGATATAAGCTTAGAGCTTAAGTATTTGCCAACAACACCGTAAGTTCTGAATATGATTCTCAGTGGGAACATGAATATACACTAGTGACGAGTCACATATTGGGACGAAACATTCTGGATTTCCACTGATTATCTAAGACCAATTTTAACTATGAATAATGTGAATTGACCAAAAAGAAAAAATATATCCACTTAACAATACTTATAATTGGCTAGTTAAACTAACCAATAAAAGCAATAATTTCATTGTTAAAAATGTAATATTTTCCCAATTGGATAGAAATAGACAAAAGGTGATTTATTCATGTAATCTATATTATTTAATAAGGAGATGAACAAACATTACTAATAGCAATAGTAATAATAACAATAATAATAAACATAGGGTTAGTTACAAGGAATCTCATTGTACACTTACACTATTCATGTGCGTCGGTCAATGCACACATACATACAGAGATATTGATATTTGAACAGGAAAACACAATCATACATTATACTTAATTAAATAATAAGGACAATGCCCAGTTGTACAACAGTTCACATTTATCAAAGTTACTTGGATTGAATCTTTGTGTTTTAATATTGTTTGTAAATAAACTTTAAAAAAAGAAAAGCAGAAACATTCTAGTCCAGAGTTATTTTATGATAATAATCATATCTGACTTTTGTAAACAGTATAGCTGGAAATAGTTCATTTACCTTCAGTCTATTATACATATACGATTACTTACTTACTTACTTACTTACTTACGCCTGTTAGCCCTCGTGGAGGAGCATATGCCGTTCACCAGCAACGTATACGATTGCTTTTTTGAAATATTCAACTTTATTTGTACATAGTACATACCTATTACAAGTAAATAAACACACACGCACATTGCATGGGTGATTTTATTCCATTTCACATTGTTATCACGGATCTTTATCACATTGAATAGTTTATTCAATAATAATGTTTATTATTAATAAGGAAACAGTTAAAAGTGAGTTTCTTTTCTTTCATAATGTGTATTTTGCATAGTGATTATGCTAAATATCCTTAATTGCCAAGTGCTACTTTACTTAGCAACAATGACGAATTGATTTTTTTTGAAAGTCATCTCTTTAACAAATGAAGTTGTCGCTTCTTTATGTATATTATTACTTTGTTTAGTAGTGAAAACTTTGTCACTGATTTCTTTAATAGACTGACAATCTATAGTTTGAATGACCTGAAGCCTTGTAATTTAGAAGTGGTCTATTTCCAGAACGTGTAAATAGATCCAGACGACTTGTAATTGATTGTTTTTCTATGAGGCAAGAAAATATATAAAGCGGGTTTTCAGTTTTTGCTAATGTATCTTTCAGTATAAGAAGATTTGAGCAGTCGTCTTGAATGTTTGCTTACAATTATATTCAAATTCGTTAAAACTGAAATTTGTATGAAATTTACTTAGTATTGTTTGTTTGGATCTTCCCATTGATGTTTTAGGACTGCAACTGGTCAGTCTCTTATTGGCACATGTACATACTGTGCGTATTGCCTCGATATAGTCTAAATTCACGAGCATGGTAAGCAAAGATGGATAAGGGCTAGCAGTGGAATCCAGGACGCGCGTTTCGTCCTATTTGAGACTCGTCAGTTGGATGTAGCTGAATCTCAGAGTTGATGTTCACTCTGTGACTCGAACACAGTACCGTTCGCTTCAAACGCCATCACGTTATCCACTCGGCCACTGAGTCCTGATAGCCACTTGCTTGTGCAATGGGGTAAAGTTGAAATTTACTTAGTATTGTTTGTTTGGATCTTCTCATTGATGTTTTTAAGACTGCAACTGCGTCCTGGATTCCACTGCCAGTCACTATCCATCTTCGCTTACCATGAAATTTGTATGGTTTAACGTTTCAGTTTTCTAATAGTGTATACATTAATAAACACAAGTAAATTGATATGTGCAGTCAGTGGTAACTTTATGTGAGATGATTTTGTGTTTTAAAATGTTTTGACATTAAAATAAATAAAATAACACCCCTTACCTAGAAGCTGTTATCATTTTAGTGCGATCTTATTCATATAGTTTGAAACTAGAGTCGAATTATTTCATGGAGCATTGTATAATTGAGAAATAATTAACAATCTGTTAGTGCTGAGTAGTCGTCGATCTTTTCAGAAGTGGGCACTGACAAGCATGTCTAGGTTTAAAGTCAAATCTTTCAGATCTTTTGGTTACTGAGTTGGAATTTAAAGGTGATCACATCACAGAGTGAACATCAACTCTGAGATGCAGGTACACCTAGCTGACGAGTCACAAATAGGACGAAACGCGCGTCAAACTGGATTCCACTGCTAGCCACTATCCATCTTTGATCACATTATAGCTTTAAAAGCTTTTTGATTGAAATAAATTCTAATGTCAACTTAGACATCATTAATACTGATATAAATGAGATCCCACTGTAGTAAAATTTTTGATGGATCAAATATCAGGCGATAAAAAGTTCGGGTATTTATTCATTTTTGAAAATATTGAGTATTTTTGAAATCTTGTATATTTTAGGTTACACAAATCATGTATTTATAGTTTACATCATGAACTGATCTTAATTAAGCAACCACTAAAAGCCAACAAACAAGTTGCGTCCGAGTATGAGATGTCTCAGTAGTGTGTACCCAAGATCTCATTGTAGATGGTAGTCGAAGCACTCAAGTGGTTGGGCGTTGCTTAAGAGTTTCATATCAGGATGAAATAAAAGTCCAATACATCCCAGTTTCTAGCGATTATCTATGTGAGATCAACTTGTCATGTAAACTATAAAAAAATTCACCAATCCCTACAAACCCTCATTATTCAACTGTAGTTATGTGTACTCACTCATATGCAATTCCTTTCCCTGTACTCATTTAACCACATTCAGATCTCAGTCAGTAATCATCAATATTCAATGTGGTTGTGACTTTTCGTTCTTTTTTGAGTAACACTATTTTATCTCTTACAGTATATTCGCATTAGATTGAAGATTGTTCAGTTCTTTACTGTTTTAATGATATTCTCAATCTATTTCATCAATATCTCACTAAAAAACTATTTTGACTGAATTCTTGATATATATACTAACTAGTAATATTATAGTGAACGAGAACACAGTTAGGGATACATTTTAGTAAAATCTGAGAACCATACAGTGAAGAGTCCTAAAATAGGACAAAACGGCCGTCTAGTGTTTCCAGGTTTTCCATGGTGATTTAGCTTCAATTGACTCATGATCTCAACTCTATAAAATTACTAAAATCTCCACCAAACCCCTTCTGATCATACAGTGAATAATTAATTCGTAAAATATCAATCAATGGTCTCAGACTTGATTGTTCCTTATTTTCCATGCCAATTACTCTCTGTTTTCGTTCTCTTTCTTTTGATCTTCTTAACCTTCTCGTGCCAGACATTTCAGTTTCGATTGGTGTTACATACTACTTATATCTATAGAGATCAGTAGCACATACCACAATATTATTATTTAAATTTGGTGATTTTACGTGATCTTATTAGTTTCATAGTTAATTCTGAACGGTTGTAGAAAACTTTCATCAGTTTGTATGATTTGCTTAGCCTGGGAGATTTTTCTTGTCAAAAACACCATTTATTTCAATCTAGATGTAGCTGGTTCAAGGTTTCACGATTTAAACTAGTGTTGTTTAGTGAATGTATTCATGTGTTTAAGACTTAAACAGTGAATGCTTTTGTGATTCTTAGTTGATATTAGAACAAGATAGAATATTATTATACTCTAATGTGATTAAGCTTCTTTTGCATAACGTAGAAAAATTTACTTGGTTATGAAGATTAAAAGTTGAATATTGAATATGCGTCTTTTTGGATCACAACTCAACATTAACATATAGCAAAATTATTACCTCACAAATTTGTAGAGCACAAATGCACACTGCTGAGGAGTCTCATATTAGGGCGAGACGGCCGTCCAGTACTTCCAGGTTTTTCATGGTGATCTAGCTTTAGTTGACTCATGAATTCAACTATTAAGTTACTATAATAAGTACAAAACCCATTTCTGATAAAACAGGTATAGATCAGAGGGGGTTTTGTGGAGAATTTTAGTATTTTCATGGTTGAAATCATGAGTCAACTAAAGCTAGATCACCATGAAAAACCTGGAAGTACTGGACGGCCGTCTCGCCCTAATATGAGACTCCTCAGCAGTGTGCATTTGTGCTCTGCTGAGGAGTCCCATCATGGGACGAAACGGCCGTCCAGTGCCTTCCAGGTTTTCGA
>NC_031499.1:2828190-2882225 GCF_000237925.1 Schistosoma mansoni | reverse complement strand
GCTCACTAGTGACTGGAATTCAAGGTACATATCCTGGAAGCTTTTCTAGTGGGAAGCAGTGACCAGTGGAGTTCATCCAGGTCTGTTGTGAGATATCAACTCACTGATGACATTGGTGAACGGTCGCTCAAAATCGTGGATTGGTTGAAGTTAGACATTAACACCGTTGGATGCCGGCTCAGTGGTCTATCGGTTAAGGGCTTCGGCTCGAAACTGGTGGGTCCTGGGTTCGAATCTCACGGGTGCGGGATCGTGGATGCGCACTGCTGAGGAGTCCCATAATAGGACGAAACGGCCGTCCAGTGCTTCCAGGTTTTCGATGGTGGTCCAGCTTCAATTGACTCATGATTTCAACTAATAAAATACTAAAATTCTCCACAAAACCCCCTCTGATGTATAATCATAGCTCACTATAGACTGACTTCAAGAGATATTTCCTTGAGTTCTAGTGGGAAGCAGTGGCCAGTGGAGTTCTACCAGGTCTGTTGTAGAGGTATCAGCTCACTGAAGACAATTGGTGAACGGTCGCTCAAAATCGTGGATTGGTTGAAGTTAGACATTAACACCGTTGGATGCCGGCTCAGTGGTCTATCGGTTAAGGGCTTCGGCTCGAGACTGGTAGGTACTGGGTTCATATCTCGGGAGTGCGGGATCGTGGACGCGCACTGCTGAGAAGTCCCATAATAGGACGAAACGGCCGTTCAGTACTTCCAGGTTTTCGATGGTGGTCTAGCTTCAATTGACTCATGATTTCAACTGTGAAAATAGGTATACTCAACTGACATTAAAACTTGTATAGTTACACAATTTTAATGATCTTGTGTTTTTTTATTTTCTTTCATAGGAATTGAGATTTCTTGTAACGAAAGAATCTGGGTGAGACTATAATTTATGGACGACCTTTGAGCATTGCTAAAATAACCTTGAAAATGTCATCTACTTACTAGAGTTAAATGAGGGTTATAAATTAGTGCAAGGAACTAGGAATAGGATTTATAATTAAACTTTACGATTAGAAATTATGTCTAATGTTTTCATCACGAACTGATATCAGCTATAATGCCGCAATGGTATTTAGCCAAATGAGTAGATGAATCTCGAGCCAAAATCTGAAGCCTGCTATCTTAAATCTGATTGGTTCGTCCATAAATTATAGTCTCGCAAAAATCTGTTTTAAAGCCTGGTTGTCAATGTATTCAATGATCAATTTTCCATTCCTAACCTGTTTTCTTTTTCTTTTAAGGTAGATCATGTTCAATTATTATTTAGATGGTTATTTTTATTTATCTGAAAAGGTTTCAGAATAGTTTGTTAACCAGATACATGCGGTTGTGTTCAATTATAAATTTTAATTTTCACCGAAAAACCTAAATTCCCTAAGTTCGATTCCATGTTGAGTAGTCATGGATTCATAGTACTCAATGGTTATCTCAAAAATAATTTCTTGTCACAAAAACACTATCTTTAAGGTTATTAGTGGTTGAGTTTTCCTATTATTAATGATAGAACTGTTTAAACATCCAACAGATAAATCCCATGTATAACAGGAAACGCGAGACTGGTAGGTCCTGGGTTCGAATCCCGCGACGCGGGATCGCGGATGCTCATTGCTGAGAAGTCCTACAATAGGACACAACGGCCGTCCAGTGCTTCCAGGATTTCTATGGTGGTCTAGCTTCAATTGACTCATGATCTCAACTATATAGAATTACTAAAATCCCCACGAAATCCCCTTTTGATAAGGAAACGCATCAGTTGAATTCGATTACTAATTTCAATCCAAATATTTTAAAATCTATTTTCTGATGATTAATTGTTCGACTATTAAGGATGAAGTTTATTACTAATAATTGGTTCCCTTCGTGAAATTAAATAAAGCCAAAATAACAGTTAAATTAGTTTTGTTTAAAGTTCATCTATTCCACGTTCCTTACAAATATATCATATCAGCCAGACTTAGATTCCATCGAAACTACTCATAGTGATTTCATCAATTTGGCGATATATCACAATGAACATCCTAATCCTTTCATTATAATTGATAAATGTTCTCTTTTTTTCCTCATAGCTAAATTAGGTTCCATGAGGAAACTAGGCTTTCTCATTGTCACTTACACCCACTCATACACATAAATACATTTGATCTGTTTTTTGTTTCTAAAAAAAATGTATATTTCTCGTTTAAATCGACCGGTAGATAAGCAAATTAAAATCTACAATTCTATTTTAAACGAGTAATTAACATCCCCCAAGTTATCAATGTATTGATCAGCGATAATAATAATAATACTAATAATAGTATCAGTAATAGATTTAGGATTTCAAATGAATGTCTCTTTTTTATAGTAAATATAGTTATAGTATTAGTGATCAGATTTATGTTATTCTACTGGAAAACAGTTTAACATGAAGTGTTTTGATAGTTGAATTCATGAGTCGATTTAAGCTAGACCATCATTGGAAACGTGGAAGCAATGGACGGTCGTTTCGTCACAGTACGGGACTTTTCAGCAGTGCCTATACACGATCCTGCAAGTGGGACGCGAACCCAAAACCTTTGGTTTCGCGAGCAAACGCTTAATCTCTAGACCAGTGAACCGGCATCTAACGGTGTTAATGTTTAATTTCAACTAATCCACGAAATCGCGCGAACATTTTGTTAATAAAAAAATTATTATGGGCTCATATCACTGTGACCTTAGTTGATGAACCAAATAAAACAAAGAAGCTGTGAACGGCTTTTTTTAATCCCAGAATGAGATTTCTTAGTAGTACATACTCATATTCTTATCAAGATGGAGTATATCCTATATACCTTCAACATCGCTTCTGAATCACCTCGTCAACTGTTAGATAGCTTAGTATCTGTCATATTAGATTATTGTTGACGGTCTCTGATCAATGAATCTGGAGTATCTTGTGTAGACAGCTGTTTATAAATACGTGAACAATTTTTTGTGATAGGATGCACATAAACTTACAGATACTGATCAATTACAGCCAATGAAATCAACGGGATGGTTCAAGTAATCAATTCAAATGAATTAAAATTTACTCCATCACACAAGTCAGTAGCTAGCTGAACTTGATGTCTAAGTAGATAGCGTAGTGAGTGTTTGAAGGGAAATATGCTAGGTACAAGTCATGGTGTGGAAATCAACACTACAATTATGGCACATGTATTCACCAGTTCAAACTGCCACAGAACATTAGCTCAGAGTGATGAGATTATCACGTCCGATATCAGAGTAGTTACAGTATCACTAATAGTTTGAAAAAATCAAAGATTAAGAATATGACCCGAGAAAAAAGAATAAATTCGTAGAGTAAAATGTACAGGGTAATTTCAAGATCGAAGATTCAAAGGAAGATGTGGAGTCTGTGAATCTACGTCATTGTAATCGATTCTGATCCATGTCAGCTAACATGACCTTCATTTGAACCACAAATAGGTAGTAAACACCAATCAATGTGAGTCAAATCAACAGTCAATGGCCTCATAAGCTGATCCTGTGTTATATTCAAATGGATTCTATATAAAACTAATAAGATTAACCATTCTACTATCTATTTGTCATTCATTGGGAAACAAATTAATCGTATAAGGTAAACCAATATGTTTTTATCAAGGTGTCCTGAAAAACTTAATCATTAGTTATTTGTCTATTTATTTGTTTATTTCCAAAACAAACAGGGGTAACTCTTTAGATCATTACTAATACTAACGTGGTGATATAATCAGATATTTAGAAATGTCTTACTTCGTTTGAGATCGAGCAATTTTATTCCAATAAAAAGTAGGTCGATTTTAAACGAATACCTCGCCCTAATAAGAAAAGTTTTTGGTGTATAGGTCCGTTAGTGATTAATCGATTAAATGTATAAATGATCGATTCTTATTATAGGTGTTTGATTCATATTCGAAAATATAGTTTTTGATTGATAAATCGATAAATTTGTGTCGATCTATAACATTATTTACCTTGAATCAATATTACCATTTTAAGTAAAAAACAATTAGTTTGGTTTGTTTAGGTTTAAATCTTCACCTTGTTAGCAGTAAGGACTGTAATTAATCAGTATCTTTTTTGAAATATAAACATTATGAACGGTTTGAACCGATGGTGTGAACACGTTATCAGTTTCAAACCATGTTAGATAATAGCTAGTAATGGAATTCAGAATGTCTTCGTTGTTCAATTTCAGCATACATTAATTGTCTGTACTAACATCGCTATATTGATGCTCATATGAAGACTCGAACCAAATACATTTCACTTCAAATGTCCAGTGTGTTATTCTCTGAGCTACTAAGTGGAAACGATTACTAACCTGTGTATTTATTTGGACTTTCCGTGTCCACCAACCCGGTAAAAGCGCCGGATATTCGCTTTTCGTCCTCTCAGTTTCGTAAACATTAGTAATGCCACGAGAAGGCAATGAGTAGGACTTCCCTGGCGGAAGCTATATACGCGTGTCCATGTGAGAGCATTTCGAGAGGGAGAGTAGACTCTCCCCACTCTCGGCCGTACCAGGGCATTTGGGGTACATCCAGTTAACAAATCCAGAATCTGAGGTAACGCCTATAGTATGTTTCACTATTAGCTACCGTCCAACCTTATCCAATTAAAAAACATGCTTTAATTCCTGTAGTTCTGCAAATATTTCACTTGCCAATATGAAAATATTCAATTTGATTAAATCTTCTGAGTTTATGGTAATTGGTGAGGCTGAGTTCCTATTGCTCATGTGACTGTGTGGAATACTTTCTAGAACCTAAACTTCTGTTTTAAAATTTATGTTTATAAATACTCTTTTTTGAAGGATGTTGGAAACGAATGAGTGAATCTGTGGCTATTAAACTTTCGAATGGCTAACATCTTTTGATTCTGAATTCGAATGCACAAATTTTTGAGTAGACACTATTTAGTTTGATATTTTGGCTTTTATTGACTAAATAGCTTTTTGGCTGTAAACCTAGAAACATTTTAGGTTACCACTTTTAACTAACTTACAAGAAGTGTGGTCTATAAATTGACTAATTACCAATGCTAGTCTGTTTTATATAAGAAAATTATAAATTCACCATAAATGATGATAACCTAAAGAGTGCTATGACACCTGAATATATTTCATGCGATGATACAGATCAGTCATTTAGCAACATTTTACATTCAGAAGTGGGAAACGTATCCTAAATAAGTTTATGTGGTTGCTCAAGACTATCTTGAACTTGATATTATGCTAGCATTTCTACAAAATAGAACTAGGTCACCTGTGTATTATAAGTAAAAAAGAAAATCTCCTGGTACACGATCACTTCTTAAAGAGTCACACGCTGGTGAAACTGTTTCAAAAAGAATGTTAATGACGAAACTAAATAAAAATTAGGGAACTGAGCAACACTGATGAATACCGATTGATTTTATTACTTTTAATAATAGCTCGTCATAATTACTTTTAATAATAGCTCGTCATAAGCTTCAACTCGACTAGTGGTGTTCGAATAGAGTGGGTATAAGACCAACTTGTTTTAACATATCATGGTCTATATATATATATATGTTTGTGTGCTAGCATCTGTCAGTCAGTCAGCTACAATGTAGGACCAGGCACACATATGCATCGGTCCAAGTTGCCATACCTCACCAGCACAACAAGATGAACACCGGTATCATAGAAATAGTTAATTTAGTGGTGTTAGTATATAAAAGAAAGGTTGTATATAAGGATATAGTATAGGAAGGAAGACAGATATGAAGCAATTTTAATCTTAAGATTTAAGGGAAGATAGAGAATTTACACACCTGAGCCATTGTGATCGATTATGAGCCATGTCACCTAGAGTCTCCAACAATTGGTTACGATAGTCACGTGGATCCCAACCAAGTAGTCTGCATCTACCAATATGGCTCAGATTAGAAGTTGGCAAAAGCCAAACTATCATCTGTATAAGAATGGGGGGGGGTAAAAATGGGTACTTTTCAACTTTTGGTATATCGCTTGTTTGTTTTTTTCTTTCAAAGAAATGCAAAAATAATGATTATTACTTCCACAATTTCGACATTGAATGATTGATTGATTTTCAATCAAATTGTGTATATCATATGCCCACACAAATATACACACACACACCCACCCACATACTTGTATTACGTGAAAGTTATTTATCTACTTGTCTTCTTCAGTTTTACTAATTTAATGCCTTTTTCTCACGCAGGGAATGCAAGTTAGAGTTGATAGGGAGTAACTAGTCAGTTAATAATAATAATAATGGTAGTTTTTATTGCTAAAATTAATAACTATCATTGGTAATAATGAATATATATATATATTATTTGTTATATGTTCCAATGAGTATTTCTGACGTTTCGTGACTGAAAGTAAGACGCCTCTTTAGAGTTAATCAATAACCGAAGGGAAAGAAATTCAAGTTTATATAGTATAGAAAAAAAACGATACAGTTAGTATAATCAAAATAAGAATAAGTTTGAATAGTATCAATGTCAAGTTATATCTGGTGGTCACAATGAATTTGTATGACCTGTTACTATATTTACTTTCTATCCCGACTCCTAATTTATTTGAAACTATCAACTTCAACCTTGCTACCTACATAATTGGTAAGTTAAGGTTGAAAACTGAGAACACTATGAATAATATGAATGTGTAGTAGATTTTGTTTGCACTGACGAAGTCTGAAAAAGCAGAACGAAATTGATGTCTTTTTTTCACAACTATTCATCGATAGACCGTACGTTCATATTTCAGTGTTTAATAACTGGATGTTTTTTGTAATTACTCACCTAGTAATAATCATTTATTGATTTGTTTGTAAATTATCAGAATGGGGGGTTTGTGGATATTGTAGTGATTTTTAATAGTTGAATTCATGAATCGATCAGTGTCAGACCGCCATAAGAAACTTGGAAACAATGGACGGGCGTTTTGTTCTAGTATGGGGCTCCTCAGTAGTGAGTGTCTACGACCCATCACGCGGGACTCGAACCCAGAACCTTCGGTCTCCCACACGCACACTTAACCTCTAAACCAATGAGGCGGTATCCAACTGTGTTAATGTCTAATTTCAACCAATCCATGATATTGCGAGACCGTCCATCAATATATAAACTTCACGAGTCTTGTATGAACTCAAAAGCTCAGTGGATAATAAAAAGAGATTGATTTCAAACATCAACACTAGAAAGTAGTTCCATTCAGCTTTAATGTTTTAATCAACACGTAATACAATAATAATCTAACAGCGGAGCTTTACGTTAGATCAAACATAAATGATATTCATTGAATATTATTAATACCGAAAGTTTAGTGTCAACTGATGACTTTGATCAATCCTATCTATCTTCTTTATATTCTTTCTTTTCAAAGAAACATAATCATCATAATGTATAGATAACCTCTAATAAACTGTTGACGATCTTTGTATACGTAAAATTAATTTAGCTAGTGTCATTAATTCTATGCCGAGATCTTTTTAATCATCATACTAATATAACATCTGCTAATGGCTTACTATGACATTTTTATGCATTAACCAAGTCATAAGGTGTTGAGCGCTAAATCTATGATATTCAACATAAGAGCAATTTACATAGTTGAGATCATGAGTCACTTGAAGCTAGACCATCAAGGAAAACGTGGAAGCACTGGAAGGCCGTTTCCTCCTATTGTGCCACTGCTCAGCACCATCGGATGCCGGCTCAGTGGTCTGTCAGTTGAGTGCTCTGGCACGAGACTGGTAGGTCCTGGGTTCGAATCTCGTGGGGCAGGATAGTGGATGAGAACTGCCACTGAGGAGTCTCACAATAGTACGAAACGGCCGTCCGGTGATTCCAGGTTTTCCATGGTGATTTAGCTTCAATTGACTCATGATCTCAACTATGAAAATACTGAAATCTCCACGAATACTTCTTCTGATAATAATTAGAACAATTATTTGTCTTAAATTCATTCAGTATTGTTTGTTTGAATCTTCCCATCGATTTGTTAGGACCGCAACTGGTCAGTCTCTAATTGGCATATGTGCATACTGTGCGTATTGCCATCTCTGCTTACCATGCTTGTGAATTATTTGTCTTGTTTAGGTTTTTGATAGTCTTATTCTGTTGAAATAAATCCTTATGAAAAGTTATCTTTCATTGTTACTGAGAATACCTGACCCATTAACATCATCTATTTGTACCTGTTTTCTAAATGAAAATTTACGATAAGGAAATTACTTTCAAAACAGTTTCAACCCTTTTGGGTAAGTTGACATGAAGTATATTAGTAAGAGTCTGTTAGCTGGATATACCTGTATCAATGTGTGTTGTTGTTCAGGCTGAAACTTGAACCTAGAACATTTCTCCTTGAATGCTATTTTATTCATCAAACTACTGGGTCTATTCTACTTTCATTCTGCTGTAATATTGTCATACATGATGATGAATATGTTATTCAGTATTTTCAATGACATAAATATGGTTAAATATAAAAGAGTTTTCTTCAGTCTTTTATGTTGGTCCGTAACCAATCAGTTAAAAATGTTTTTATAATCTACTTCTTGAAATGACATTGGTTGGACAACCACTGAAAACTAGGAAGCGTTCTTCAGCCGATTCATCATAGTATATGAATTTATATTAGTATGAATTCACAACCCAACTAGGGTTGAACCGATGATCATCAAGTTACTCGGCAAGCGCCCTACCTCTAAACTGGTAAGTTAGTACCCAAAAATTAAGCGTTCACTAAAAGACCTGGACGTCCCGGGTTCGACCCGCTGGTGCAATCGTGGATGAGTTATCTGTTACTTCCTGGTTTTCAATGATTATCCAGTTAAAATCAATTCATGATATGGTATTCGAAGGTACGGATTTGTTCATCATTAAAATGTTACACAATAATTTTTTATACCATGCATTTACACACATCTGTGTATACACACAGGAAGATATTATTTGGTTTACTTCCTTTAAACAGATATCTCTAATTTTTATTAAAGCACATAGTTTATCTTAAAGGATAAAGCATAATGGTACAGTGATAATGGACAGTTAACTGGTGTAAAATAGGTAATACATTGGCAACTATTATCGATTTAATATTCTGTGACAGATATTGCTTATTCACAGCTATAAATGTCAAATAGCATGCATACACTTAAAATGTGTATATAAATGTGTGTATGTATACTACTTGCGAGTTTTATGTATAGTTATACAAACATTACTAGTAAACCGTTTTTAGTCTCCAAAGCATACACACAAATATTTATTGTGCAAAGCACATACATATACATATACAATGTAGAAAAATCCCACAACTACTTTTTCAGACAAATAGATCTACACAAATGGTGTCACTTTTGTGTGTATGATATCGAACTGGACTGATCGGAAAGTGGAAATAATGCACCATTTTATATTATTTTTAACACTATCTATCTATCTGTAACACAGTTAGTAACAGTGTTAACCACTAATCAAGCACGGAGAATTAAGTCTTTACATCAAAATAATTTACTTCACTTACTTACTTACTCCTGTTACTCCCAATGGAGCATAGGCCGCCAACCAGCATTCTCCAACCCACTCTGTCCTGGGCCTTCCTTTCTTGTTCTATCCAGTTTTTGTTCATTCTTTTCATGTCTGTCTCCATTTCTTGGCGTAATGTGTTCTTTGGTCTTCCTCTTTTCCTTTGACCTTCAGGATTCCATGTGAGGGCTTGTCCTGTGACGCAAATGGGTGGTTTCCTCAAACTGTGTCCTATCCCTTTCCAGCGCTTCTTCCTGATTTCTTCCTCCACTGGAATCTGGTTTGTTCTCTCTCACAGTAACTTGTTGCTGATAGTGTCTGGGTGAGAGTAAGCAACCTTGCTTCACTGGTTCATTTGAATTGTTAGATACAATAAGAAGTGATTGGTTTAGTTATTCATTTTTCATTTCAGTGTTATGCATATATAACTATGCAAAGAAGAATCAAGTAGTCTTTTATGGTCCATAAAATATTTGCATAAACATCTACAATTAAAACTGATCCCACTAAATTCACTGTTACTGTAACCAACCTCATGTACTATTGGGAAATTTACAATTGCCAACTTCTCTTTATTAATGTTATACTTGTGAGCTCTCAGAGGTAATTGAAGTCTCTGTCGAAATTGTCGTACATTATGTATTAGATAACATAGCGCTAGTTGGTACTTATTGATTAATTAAAGGAGCTTTCGTGTTCAAACAATTATAGACGTGTTTTTTCTAATATTCGTCAAAAAGCATAAAATTTGTCGGCCATTCAGTGCTTCCAGGTTTTCCATGGTGGTCTAGCTTCAATTGACTCGTGATCTCAACTATGAAAATACTGAAGTCTCCACAAAACCCCTTCTGATCTATAAAATTTGTGCCGCGATTTCCCGGGAGATAGGATCCAAGTGTTCAGCCTATGCCATTCAATTAACTTAACCTGTTTAGTAAATATACTGAGTGAAATCATAAAATAAGAATAACGGTGTATCGCTCATTTTTAAATATAATTTTTATGAAATAAAATACACTTATTAAATATCTCTTTCCAATGTTTAAGAAGTCCTTAGAAATTCTTCATAACCAAGCTATCCAATGTCATCACTGTTTCACGTTTTTTTTAGAAATGTCTACATAGACAATGATCTGAAATTTAGTTCATTGGCTGTCAGTCAGATAGTATTTCAGGGATCAGAAAGTACGAGGGCTTGAATATGCTTTCCATTTTAACTAATAAGGGTGTTCCGAACTTATATTACCCTTGACTTACTTACGGCACTCACTGAGATGTTTTATCCTTTCTTAAAGAACTGTTTAATCGATGGATTATTCCTACAAATGTTCCTCAACGTATACCAGAAAAATTTTTCAATAGAGTGTTGGTGAACCGGATGAAAGACGCAGTAGACGTCCGACTTCAAGATCAAGAGGCTAGATTCCGCAAGGCTCGGTCGTGGACAGACTGAATCGCCACACTACGGAACAATCAATTGAGTGGGATTCGCCGCTATACATCAAATTCACCGACTATGAAAAAGCATTTGACAGTGTGGACAAGAGAACATTATGGAAACTTCCTCGACACTATGGAGTACCTGTGAAGATTGTTAACATTATCCAGAACTCATACGACGGACTACGGTGCAAAGTGGTGCATGGAGGACAGCTGACAGATGCATTTCCAGTAAGGACCGGAGTCAGACAAGGCTGTCTACTCTCCCCCTTCCTCTTTTTTCTGAAGGTTGACCGGATTATGAAGACTTCGACATCTGAAGGAAAGCACGAAATACAATGGACATTTAGATGATTTGGACTTCACAGATGACATAGCCCTCCTCTCTCATACACACGAGCAAATACAGACGAAGATAACTAATGTAGCGGCAGTCTCTGCATCAATCGGCCTCAACATACACGAAGGAAAAGCAAGACTCTCAAATACAACACGGTGAACGCCAAGTCAGTCACACTTGATGGGGAAACTCTGGAAGATTTGGAAACATTCACGTATCTGGGAAGCATCAATAATGAACAAGCAGGATCTAATGCAGACGTGAAGGCGAGGATTGGTAAAGCAAGGACCGCATTTATACAATTGAGGAACATATGAAACTCAAAACAATTGTCAACTAACTTCAAAGTGAGAATCTTCAATACGAACGTCAAAACAGTCCTACTGTATAGAGCTGAAACGTGGAGAACTACCTCATCCATCGTCAAGAAGGTACAAGTATTTATAAACAGTTGTTTACGCGAAATACTCAACATTCACTGGCCAAATACTATCAGCGACAGCGTTTTATGGGAGAGAACAACCAGCTTCCATCTGAAGAGGAAATTAGGAAAAGTCGTCTAAAGTGGGTCGGACATAC
The DNA here is from genome assembly GCF_000237925.1 of Schistosoma mansoni. Taxonomy (NCBI): domain Eukaryota; kingdom Metazoa; phylum Platyhelminthes; class Trematoda; order Strigeidida; family Schistosomatidae; genus Schistosoma; species Schistosoma mansoni. The sequence goes on along the minus strand of NC_031499.1, from coordinate 2,870,330 downwards.
ATCGAGGAGCCCACCAAACTGCATCACTAGGCAATTCCGGAAGGGAAGCAAAAAAGAGGAAGGCCAAATAACACATTACATCGGGAAATAGAAGCAGATATGAAAAGGATGAATGTCAACTGGAAAGAACTGGATAGGATTGCCCAGGACAGGGTTGAATGGAGAATACTGATAGGTGGCCTATACTCCTCAACGAGGGGTAACAGGCGTAAGTATGTATCACAAATATCCTATTTTTATGGTTTAAATATTCTAACTATGAATCAACTATATACATACTATTTTGTATCTATCCATCTGTCAGTCAATCGATTCTTCTTCATATTTTTCATTTACAATTTCCATAATAACATCATCATAAACAATGAAGATAAATTTGATTATTGTCTTTTAGAATAAATTTAGTACCAATAATCAACAACAATATAGTCAAAATATAATTTGATGACTAATGGATAAATAAAACATTGAAACATAGTGAAGTTTATTTTTTTAACATATGGTCAAGTATTTATACGATGCTTTTCTTTACAAATGAGTGATGTCGGTTCCCCCCTCCTCCCCCTTCTCTTATTATTGTTTCATTGGAAATAAAGTAAAAACTGGGAGCATATCTCTACTTTACCCCCCCCTCCTATTATTATTATTATTTTGTATAATGTGTAACATTTGATTAAATACAAGAAAAGAAATGGATTACTGTGTTATTTACTTCTGACATAGAGAGATTTACATAATATGTAAATATTCACCATCCTTCCCCCTCCACCCCCTCCAAAAATAAAAACTAAAGAAAATCGGTAAATATTTATTTTATCCTAATTTTTGGCAATTATTTATCATTAAATACATTGAATTTATCGTTCGACTAGATATACATAACAGTAATGACTCAAATAATTAATAGATTACATAATTATGTCTATGATTATTCACTACATAGACATTGATGAAATGGTTGCTCAACTTCGTGGATTGATTGAAGTTAGACATTAACACTGTCTGATGTCAGCCATTTCAGTGGTCTAGAGGTTAAGTGCTCGCGCTCGAGACCGATAGGTCCTGGGTTCGAATCTCGTGAGGCAGGATAGTGGATGAGAACTGCCACTGAGGAGTCTCACAATAGGACGAAACGGCCGTCCAGTGATTCCAGGTTTTCCATGGTGGTCTAGCTTCAATTGACTCATGATTGCAACTATATATAAAAACATAGATGAGTTTATTGAATATGTTGTGTTTGACATATATAGCCAGTTTTTTGTTGTAGTTTCTATTTAGTGAGTAGATATAATGTATTGTAGTTTAATTTTTATTGAAACGTTTCATTTCCTCCCTAAGGCTTACTGTTTTGAGTGTCTTTCATTCAGCATGTCAAGATGACCTATACTAGGAATGTTCATGGTGGATAGTGATAAATTTGGATAATATTCATTTTACAAGAAGCACCTTCTTAAGATAGAACAAATTAAAAAGAACAATCTCTTATCTCTCAGCACTTTCATTCCTCAAAGTTATACACCTGTAAATGCATAAGAATGTCTTATAATGATAGTCTATAATATGTTTATCAGTATGCAGGAGTATATGTAGATCATGAATTGACGACACATTGGACATCTGTTTCTTCTCTAGCGATCCTCATCCAAGACTCCATATAAGATCGAACCTACAATCAATCAATAATATTCTTATTTATAGAAAGACAATTTATTAAAGGCAGTATTTCGTGGAACAAATAGTAAATAAACATATCAAAATATATTTACGTACTTTTATTGGGGATAATACCACATACTCTTTTGTTCCCTTGCGTTTTGCGTTGAGTGTTCAACAACGAAAAGTCTCGAATTATAATAAATTAGATGTCAAGTATCTACCTGTTTCCAATAGCTTTTTCAGACAAAGTCAGTCGCCAGAGCAAACTATGCCCCTACTAGGCAATCATCACAAACTTTATACAGTAATATGAATAGTCATTTAGGCGACTAAAGCAATATATGGCATCAGTTCATGCAGTCATTAACATATGGACTGAGCTGTGAAAATAGTTGCGGACTACCTGGTTGAGGACCCCGTGACTACCGTGACTAATGGATTCATAAGTTAAGTTGTTTATCTTATAATCAATCATGTTGGGGTAAATGAATTGATTGTAAACATTTCTTTAGTTCTTCGGTTTTAAACTGTTTCATTGATTCCTAATTGAGATCATGAATCAATCAACGTTAGAGCACCGTTGAAAACCTGGAAGTACTAGACGGCCGTTTCTTTACAATACAGGACTCCCACACACGGGACTCGAACGTAGAACATTCGTCCTCTCACGTGAGTACTCAACATCTGGACCACCGAGTCAACATTCAACTGTGTTTTTGTTCAACTTCAACCAGTCCACGATTTGTATTCCATAAGTTCATTCTTCTCACTGTTTACGCTTAGTGTTTTCTACTACAACTATTAGTGTTACTACTTATACTACTCTGGCATTTGACCTGATAATTTCATCTCACTGTAATGATATAGTGTATCAACTTCAAATGTTGTACATATTTGTCAGGCTGTGTATTCAATATATGAAGATCATAAGTCATATTCCCTGTAGAATAATGTATGTTCGCCACTTAGAAATCGTAAAGTAAAACGAATGAGCTAGCTAATTCTTTATTGGTTTCCATTGTTCTTTAGCTGAAGGTTAAATGATTGAAGATAACAGTCAATGTCATGCTTAGCGTAGGCTTTATTATGGTTGATACTCATTGGCAGGAATTATTTGGGTTTTGTTGGAACTGATATCCTCAAACGCAGTTCGAACTTACGTTACCTATTATCACATTTGTAAATATTACCATACCTGATCTCCAGTATATGACAGATCATTGTGCTTTTCTGGACAGCATCAATGCAACTCCTTGTGTATGTGGGGCATTTTCTTCTTCATGACCAGAGTATAACAGAAGTTCTCCTGAAGACAGTCGTTGTTGTCCAACCTGAGTCCAATGTGTTTCGCTGATTCCAAGCACCTCCAGGTTGTATTTTCTCATTTCTGCAGCAATTTGAAAGACTCTTCCGGTCTCCCACATTGTTCGGACATTCCATGTACCTATAAAAGTTGTCGCTCTGGTTGTAAGAAGGTGCATCGGCCTCATGACTTCCGAAGGAACTCGGCTTTCATCATGAGACGTCATAATTATTCCTTCTACTCCCAGGGCAGAGTTTGAATGGTTTGAATGATTTTTTCTGGTTAGCGTTTTTTTAGCGAGTTGATTTTCTACGGGATGGGGTCGCTAACCTCATACCCAACCCTCCTCCTTTACCCGAGGAGCTACAGGCAGAGTTATGACAGATCATTACATTGATTAATTCACTAAGTATAAACTAGTTATGTTGTATACCTTATGCTTAAAATGGTGTTGTTACCTTTGTTAAGTGAATACATATTGATCATTAGCTTTCCGATCCACTAAAAGAATTTCATTTACATTCCGTTCACATGTCATATGGTTAAAGTGTAAAATTACAACACTTTTGATAAAGAAAAGTAGTTCTTTTCAATAATGAGATAATTGATTAATGACAAAAGTGAACTGTGTTTGTTTAGTTAAGGAAAAGAGATGAAAATTCGGTCAACCATTAAAAGAGAATTGCATCACGTTAGAAAATGTCAATACTATCTCATTTGTATTTTACTTGTTCCATATGAATTATTATGTACACCATCGACTAGATACCTTTGAAATTAGTTTCTATATGACTAAGATAATTGGCAGAATTATTATCGACCTCTAAATTATGGTGTAATATTTATGCATGTCTGTGTATACATGGATATGTGTGTGGTAGTTATTGGGAGAGATTATAAATGATACAGGGTCAAATTCTTAATTTAATATCCATTTTAAAAAAATCGAACCTAAGCTAAGTAAAATGAATGTAGTATTATGTGCTGGTGGTTAAAACACTCACTTTTAATCACCAATCAGCAGGTTAGAACCACATGTCATGTATTCTGGCTACAATAACCGAGTAGAATAATTAACCCTTCCTTATATAGAGGTAAAATGTAAGTAAAATACATAGAATATCTTAACTTTTATTTAATGAATGAGTTTTCCATGGTGGTCTAGCTTCAATTGACTCACGCTTTCAACTATGAATTAAAATAAATTGATAACTTTCTATGATCAAGAGGAGGACTAAAGTATATAGATGACCTATTAAGATGATCTTGATCAATGTTTATTCACTTTCAGTCGATCAGAAAACAAGTGTGATATAAAATCAACTTTCGTACTGTTTGAGTTCAAAGAATCTGGTATTGAGGATTCTATAGGGATAACTATATTCATACATGGCATTTTTTCATTGATTATAATTTCTCTTCTCAATAAATTCTGCATCAGTCTTTGACACTATCCTACGTCTTTCCACTGTAGATAATGGTATATTTGTCTTTTTTTCTCTGGACATACATTACTTCAACATGGATAGCATTTAAGCAGCTAGAATTCTACATTGGTGAATGTCGATGTACTAGTTAATGTAGGGACAGTATTGTAGTGGACGAGAACACAAGTGGGTACAATCGAATGTTTGCGAACACAAATTACAGAACATCTTGCAATATTTCAATCAATTGTCTCAAACTTGACTGTTCCCTTTGCAAATAGTAGTCAGTCGTTTCAGACTTCATTGTTCGTTTGTTTCCAGACCAATCATTTTTTGTCCTCGTTCTTTTTAGTTTGATCTTTTCAACCTTCTACAGCCAGGCATTTCATTTTCAATCAATGATACATATTACTTATATCTGTTGACATCAGTAGCACACACCACTGTATGATATAATTGAATCAGTAAAAGTAATGGTTATTTAGAAGTTATTTCTGAACGTGTGAAGATAAATAACAATGAACCATAACTTTCTGACGTATTGATCTTGAAATTCCATCACCCTTAGTTCTTTAACTTTGTCGAATGAAATGGCTTTCTGAAACAGTTTCCTCTTTCGTAAAACAACTTATGATTATTATTAAATTATTACGATAGATAGCATTCTTTTTTGAAATACGTGCAACGACCTTGGGACCATATTTTTAATAATTGATTGACTTGTTCTTATACTTTAAACCTTAATTAGCTACATTCACTTAATATTGTTTACTTGAATCTTCCCATTGATGTTTAGGACTGCGATTGACCAGTCCTTTATTGGTATATGTGAATACTGTGCGTATTGCCTAGATATTGACTTAATTTAGAAGCATTATAAGCAATATCAAGTGAATATAAACTTCACCCCATTGCACAAGCAGGTGGCTATCAGAACTCAGTAGCAAAGTGGATAAAGTGACGGCATTTGAAGCGAAAGTTACTAGATTCGAGTCTCAGAATGAACACCAACTCTGAGATGCAGGCACATTCAGTTGATGTGTCTGAAATAGGACGAAACAAGCGTCTTGTGTTCCCATTGCTAGACACTATCCATCCTTGCTTAAATTACTTACGTTCAAACAATTAGGATATAAATTCTGTGTGATTATTTTAAACGTAGTAATTAAAAGATTAGTGAGATATTGTTGAAACGCTTTCTTGCTGTTTTTGAACTGATATTATCTTCAATGGTTATCCGTTTTAAAGTTTGTTTCATTTTTGTTAACACAATAATAAAATAAAAATATATATGCGAATAAATGTGGTAGTAAAGGTCTTTAATTTCGTATTATTGACATTCACGATTGAGAATGATCACTCTCTGTTATCACATGTACGGATTGTATCGATGTAAACTTTACAAATGCATACTACTACTTTTAGACTCGAACACATTAGTGACCATAACTTAGTTGTTTATAGGATAACACGTTGATATTTAAAGCAGGAGGAATTAGATTCCAGTATCGATGTAATTATGAATACTGAAATTTATCTGACTAGTTCAATTTAGAAAGAAACGCGTATCCTAGCTTCTACTGCTAACCAAATACCAAATATACACGTTTTACGATCTCCTACTTATAATTTTCAGACAAGTAATATTTAAATAGTCTCAAATAAGTTTCCCTATTGTATTTTAAATAAGAGAAGTTACGATTGTTAAGATGTTTATTATTGATAGATAATCACTTAGATAACTATTCATAACTCTATAATTCGGCTATTAACTAACAATAGAATCCAGTATACATAATTCGTTCAATTCAGTAACTGTCCACTGATTAGGTACTTAAGTAAAATAGGGATAATGAATACTTTAAAGTTAAAATATGTTGTGAAAAATTTCAATCAATAAGTTTTTGATTTTGGAAGTAATATTTATTGAATTCGAGTGTTATGTTACCTAGTCGTCTGAGTCTTTCACTAATATACAAGCTTCCTACAATTGAGCAAAACCATTTGTTTGAGTGAAATAAATCTGAGAGTAACCACGGTGCTTTTTCGGCCAAACTGAATCCCGCATATATATATATATATCTATATAACTTATCCATGAGTACGTATGTTTCCTACAGATAACGAAGTCAAATTTTCATCTAATGGTGTTTATCTATTTCTATATTTGAAAGTGAAGCCAAAACTTGACTGATTAGCATGGCTGCCTAAGTTCCGCTTATTAATCGTTTGACCAATGTATGATTGGTTCATAGTATAACATTTCCTTCCTGATAAATAGGTCTCAGTTTTTGGGTTTATTCACATGAAGTGAAGTGTTGATGAGAACATCAAAACCTAGTATAAAGAAATTCCCAACTAAACAAAGAAAAACCTTCCTTCATTTCTTTTCTAAAGTCGTTACCCGACTTAATAAATTTCCAAATATGGAAAACATTAAAAAGGGATTTAATTACTGAACTGATATTTTTAAAATACATATTGATCACATTCAGTTAGGAGAATAGATTACCAATGAATAAATACACAAAATTGTACTGATTGACCACTGAGTAGTTACTAATATTATGTTTGTCAAATTCTTTGATGTTGACCAAATCCTGCCAATTAATTTTCAACCTGACCACTATTCTGAGTGGCTTGATATCAGATGAACTATTCTGAAATGTAAGTTGGTAGTTGGAAGTAACCGACAGGTATCAGTGGGTCCAGGTATAACGCTCTCTGACACTCCTCAGGAAGACTTACTTAAAATTTTAGTTGAAATCATGAGTCAATTGAAGCTAGAACACCATAGAAAACATGGAATCACTGGACGGCTGTTTCGTCCTATTGCGGGACTCCTCAGCATTGAGCATCCACGATCCCGCCTCTCGAGATTCGAACACAGGACCTACCAGTCTCGCGCGCGAGCACTTAGCCGATAGACCACTGAGCTGGACGGCATCAGACAGTGTTAATGTCTAACTTCAAATACTATATATATTTAATTTTAAATATTCGAATTTCATTTTATAACTAACCAATTTATTCATAATTATTTAAATTCATTTTCTTTTTAATGATTGTTTAAATGAAAGAAAGTTCTCATTAAACAAACATACACATATAGATTAGAAAGTAAAAGGACTTATTTGTTGGAAGACACTTTTAGTGTCTACCGAATTCTAGAATTTAAATGAAGAACACTAGATTGTCGGATCAAGAAAACGCATATATGTATGTATATATATATGTCCATGTTTTCTATAGTGAAGTTTGTTCTGTTTTTTTAACCTCAATAGTTTTGTCAACATGATATGTAAGTGGTTCAATAATGAAGTGAATTAAAGAAACATTTGTTTCCGCCTTATATAATTAATTGTGTTTTAATGGTTCGAAATAAGTTTATTCTATAAAGATAATAATAAGTTATGAAACTAATTCAAAGTAATGAGAGGATGACTTAATCAATTATCTTAGACTTCATTGTTCGTTCGTCTTCATACCAATCATTCTCTGTCGATATTAGTAGTACACATCACAGTAGAATTCTTCAGTTTAGTCTTATTATATATGTAAATTCATTATATAAGATATGAAAAGCAGTCAATAATTGTTCGATACATTCACGAGAAGGTTTAAAACCAGCCTCGATTTTCACGGTTTGTTATTTTTGAGACCGAGATTAATATTTTAGTTATTATGTTAATCGATCTGGGACTCCTCAATAGTGCGCATTCATGATCCCGCACATGGAACTCGAACCCAGGACCTACGGGCGATCATATGAACGCTTAACCTCTAGACCAATGAACCCGTATATAACGGTAGTAATGTCTAACATCAATGAATCCACGACATTTCACGACCATCCACCATTGTCTTCAGTGAGTAACGGGCTCAGAACAGACACGGTTTAACTCCACTGGTCACAGCTCACTGGTGACTACTTTCAAGATAGATTTCCTCAACAATCTCCATAACCCTATACTGATAAGTAGTAAGTCCCAAAATTAAAATCCAGTTTATATCTTTATACTTAATTAATAAATAAATATGAACCCTTTATCGGAAGTTTAACTTCAGCTTTAACAAACGTGTATTTATTTGTGCGTTTCATGTAATAATGATCATATTTCAATAATTTAATATCAGTCAGTTTGTACGTCAGTCAGTAAAATAATAATCCGTAGATAGTATTTCCCACAGACCAAGATCGCATTTGTAATACCTTTAAAAGCCACAAAGAAATGGAAAGCTCTGTGGAACAGCACAATGATGAGCAATTACAACCGTACAAGGTATCGAAATCAGGAACTTCATGATTCACAACAGACAGTATCTGCAAATTAAGTTGATCTCCTAAACTGTTTCAGTAATCATACGGTTTTTAGTTCAATGGCAAAAACTTTAACCACTCAGCCAACTGATGTTGGTTATAATTTCAGAGATTGGAATTACGGTTCAGTAATTACTCCGGATTTTCACAAAATATGGACGCAAGCTTTTTAAAAGCTGGACTTTTATATATGGTTGATTAGTTCAAATTTTCGAAACTTTTTTCAGTAGTGAACATTCACACTTCTACTGTGGGTCTATGAAATGATGTTTAGATTCAGTGATAAACACGAATTCATTGTGAACTACTATGTATGTATTCATGTTACGATTTGAGTTGAATTATCTAGTTTGAAAAACAATTTGTTGGGAACTATTTTTTAATACAAGAAGATTAAGATCATGAATTGATCAGTGCCTGACCACCATTGGAAACCTGAAAGTACTAGACGGCCGTTTTGTTTCAGTTCAGGACTCCTCAGTAATGCACATCCATGATCCCGCACATGAGATTCGAACACATGACTTTCAGTCTCTCACATGAACACTTAATCTCTAAATCACTAAGTCGGTGTCCAACGGTGTTAGTGTTTGACTTCAACCAATTCACGATATTGCGTGACTATCTCCACAACCCTATACTGATAAGATTACTCATATGAATTGGTAGATTTTTTTATAGACCCGTCGATCGACAGTGTGAACCTAATAAATCTTTGCTTAACCCAATTTATCACTTTTAAGAAGTACTCAAATAAGTGATCATACAAAATGGCATTACCTATTATTATTACTACTCCATCCCTGTTAAAAAAAATTACATACTTTATTTGATTAACTGATGTAAATCATGCTGCATACGTCTACTTCACTCTTTTCTCACTCTCTTTTAGTATCACTTATGTTCACCAAATACGTAAGAGGAGTAGTAACCATAGTAATAGTAACAAAAATAATATTTATTAAGTTATTGTTTTTGAGGTGGATTATAATGGTTACAAAATCTATTATAGAAAGATGAAAACGTACGCACACACACTGTAAAAAACACCGAATACAACTTGAACACGTTATTCACCAACCACAACTAAGGACGAAATGTCGATCAAATAGAAATCCTTGAGACTCTTCGGTGGTTCTTAGCTCACATTCTTCGACGAATCAAACCGTTTAGTGAAAGCGTAGGTGATAGGGCTACCATTAGATCACTGATGACCTATATAAGCCTTAACCAAATCGATTTTTGAATGGACGGTCGTACATTTCAACCTAACTGTTAGGTTACTAATATCCAGTAATATGTAGTAATCGGAAGTGGCTTTCCTATTTGGTTGCCGATAGTAGCCAGTTGGATGCCAATTATTCCTATCCGCTTTGGAGATCATATGCAATCGGAATACCGATGGGCCAATGGTTTGGTTCGTTTTTGGCTAATGTCAGCTTTCCGAGAGGTAGTGAGTGCGCTCTCGAGAATAAAAATAGTCCTATCGTCTTGAAGCGGTGACTATATAGCAACTATCATACAATCGATTTCGAGTATGGTCAATTTTAGTTGTTGTTGTTGGTATCTATCTACTAAGAACTCCGAAGACGTAACGAAACGATTTTCTCAATAGTTTCTGGTTTTTAATGATTTTTCTGATAAGACTTTCCTGTTTCAAATACTAACATGTGTTCCATTACACCAATTGATCATTGAATGGTAACCAATTCTTTGTTTGTCTAGTCCTTAATGCTGATTGATCAAGTTGCAATGTGGTCATTTGTTTGAATGACAAAATACTGCCTGTGCTATAAGTTGGTTTTAAGTGTTTGAAGTTAGTCTGCAGAGAACAGTAAACTTAAGTTTCATTCTGTTTGGTACTCGTCAGCGGTATGTATATGTAGTATTTAATGATAGATAAGACTGAAACAATGAAAACGATATGAAGCCACTTAAACTAATGACTACACTGAAATTCGATCAATCAGCATTAAGCCTTAAGCAAACAATGAAGTGGTCACTGCCCATTGATCAATCGATTTAAATATTTCAGGCATAAAAAAGTGGCATTTTATGCTTAAACAGTTCATAACTACTATCGTTCTATTAGACACTAGCCGATGTATATTCAAACCCCCCATGGAGTGTTAGTTTTATCAAGATTTTAGATGCTCAATTCTGATAGATGTCAACTAGCTAGAAATGCATGTTCAGAGTCTTCTTCCCTTCTACCTCCAATCACCTAATATAAATTATAACTTACAAGCAATGAGAATGAGAACTAGGAACTTGGAAACAGAAGAGATATCTTAGAAATATAATAATCAGTCCTTGATAATATTTACCAATTTAATGGATTGTATGATTTACTGTCCAATGAATTAATCTCTTGACTTATATTCATTTAATCTGAAATGATACAGCAAATATCTAAAATGATGTGATGATAAAATTTATCATGTCAGTTTAAGTACAATTCACATACAGAAAGCCTTGAAAGTAATATGGAAATACAATTTTACTGGATTTGATCTAAAAAACAGACTCTATAACTTAAGACTAACAACGACGATTAATAAACACTCCACAAACGCAATTAGGAACAAGTTGGTAGATTTAACTGATTATGACAGTTTACCTGCTGATGTAATGGATACTAAGCTTCGAGACATCATGAGTTTGAAAAATAAATTTTAATTTTCAGCATAGCAGGTTAGTGGAGATTGTTAAATGTTATTTATATCACTAACTAACCTAAGTTAGACAACCATTGAAAATCAGGAGATCCTGAACATTTGTCCGGCCTTAGTATGAGACTCCAGAGCAGTTTGTCATTCACGACCCCATAAAGGATCGAAATCAGAAGTTTGGGTCCCACGCCAAACGTCTAAACCCTAGACAACATGTTTGATTTCACTCGATCCGCGACATTGAGTTGGTTCTATTACCGGCGGGGCCATGGATGTGCATATCTCATACTAGGGAGAAACAGGTGTTCAGTGCTCCACGGTTTTCAATGAGCATGTAACTTTGTTCGGTTCGTGATGTTAAGAAAATTCTAGTTATTTCAACAACAATAAATAAAAAGTGTATCATGAACTGATATCTCGTTAACTGTAGATATATGCAATTTTATGTTTACTGTCGGATACAAACACATATTGTTGTATCCCGAAGAGAATTGTGAATGGTAACTTTTGAGGACTATTTATGGACCAATGTAATATGTATATGTCCTATTGTATAATTGTTAAGTAAGTAAACTATTCATATTCGTGTCCCTCTTGTTATAAACTTCATTTCGACCCACAGACTATTATTATACGATTTACCATTCTTGAATTATCCCTAGTCCATTAATTACCATTCCCCCTATTCACAGCCACATTTGACTAAATCTTGTACAAATGTTGTTTTCTATTTTATGGTACGCTGTGGTCAGTTTGTTTGGTATATAAACCCAATATGTTTGACAATAATGATTCATATTGCAGAGGCTGTTATTGGTGTTTTGGACTTAACTGGCTGATCTAGGTAGATAGCTGGGTCGATACGCACTCTAGACTGCTCGTATGGTCTTCGTGTGTCACTGTCCTAATCGATAATTTACTGTTCTCTGGCTGATAGTTTTATCATATCATACATTAACTGGTCATCCACTTGGCCACAAGATATAACACATATCACCCATTTTCAATATCGGTAACATTACCTGCTATCAGTAATAATGTATGGAAGTGTAAAACTAATACACATCAGAGAAACAATGATTTCGTAAACACTTTTGGATATCCTAGAATCTAACTTAAGTAAATCTCTTTCTAATATTCAACTATTCAAATACTTCAATCATCAAAATAGAACGAATAATGTTAGTTGGATAAATAAAAAAAAACATTTTGTCGCTTTTCTTTTTTTTTTTTTAAAAAAATCGCCAATGTGTTGTTTTAATTAGTTATTTATCATGATAAAACTGTCATTTAACTTACACAAACACACACACATACACACAAAGACACATAATCACACTTAGATACAGAGAAAGAATAAAAATGATCATTGTAAAATTAGTCTACAAAAAATAATTTTATGTAAACTAAATTATAAAATCATTAAAAAATGATAGATAGGTTGTACCTTATATTCATAGTTAGTTATATTCTATCTCTTATGAAATTAATAATCACTGGGGAATTAATCAATAGGGAATATGATTTATGTAGTCTTCATGAAAAATAACAATCTTTAGGATATAGAAACAAAAAAAATTGAATTTGAAGAAATCTAGATTTAAATTCATTTAGTATTGTTTGTTTGAATCTCTACCATCGATGTGTTAAGACTGCAATTGATCAGTCTTTAATTGGCATATGTGCATACTGTGCGTATTGTCTCGATATAGCCTTTATTAACAAACATTATAAGTAATGATAAATAGTGGCTAGCAGTGGTATTCAGAACGCGCGTTTCGTCCCATTTGGGACTCATCAGCTGGATGTACCTGTATCGATGGGAAGATTCAAACAAGCAATACTAAATGAATTTAAACTTGACCACATCGCACAAACAAGTGGCTATGAGGACTCAGTAGCTGAGTGGATAACACGATGGCGTTTGAAGCGAAAGGAACTGGGTTCGAGTCTCATAGTGAACATCAACTCTGAGATGCTGGTACATCCAGATGACGAGTCCCAAATAGAATGAAACGCGTGTTAAGCTGGATTCCACTACTATTCACTATCCATCTTTGCTTACAATCTAGACTTAAGTTTACATTGTTGTTATATCGAATGCGTGCGTTCTTGCCAAGTTGATATATATATATATATATATATATATATGAACATGCTGATTCCCATCAACAAGAGAGCAGTGAATTTATTGATCGCCCAATGATACACAAAAAAGCCGTATGAGCAGTCTTGATTACTACTCGGTCCTTCTTTCTGCCTAGTCCAGCCAGTTAAGTCCAGAACACTAATAACAGTCTCTGCAAAATGAATCATTATTCTCAAACATACTGGGTTTATATACTAACCAGAAAGACCATATCGTACCATAAAATAGAAAATAACATTTGTACAAGAGTTGACCAAATGTGGCTGTGAATAGGGGGAACGGTAATTATTGGACTAGGGATAACTCAAGAATGGTAAATATTACAGTAATAGTTCATTGGTCAGAACAAAGCTTATAACAAGAGGGACACGAATATGAATAGTTTACGTACTTAACATTTATAGAATAGGTAATATACGTATCACATCGGTCCATAAATAGTTCTGAAAGTTACCATTCATAAATCTCCACGGGATATAACAATTGTATATAAAACATTTATCCTTTTCGACAAAAAAATTACTAACGTACTATACTAATATATCTTCAAAGTTAGGTGCTTAGATGAATAAACATTCACCCTTACTTTAAATTCTAGCCGAAATCGATAATCCTCAAACCTTAATACTTACCCTAACTCCTGACTATACAGTCTAACTCAAAATCTTAAATCTAATCTCAAACTCTACTGTTAATTTTATTAAGATTTCATGTAATGAACTATTCAGTTGTGTTACTTGAAGTGTGTTTGACTGGAAATAAGGTTTACTGTCTCATTGTCATTTTGTAAGTCACTTAAGCTCGTCAGTAAGGTGAACATTCATTGGATTACACATAATATCTTAGAATTTTCCATGTATCTTAACCCAAAAGTATAGATCATGTAATAATAATAAGTCTGGGGTAATTCATAACTAAGTTCTTAAAAGAAATTGAGGTTTTGTATGTTCGTAGAAAATTAGTGTAAACGGTAACAAATGTTATGAATATTGATCGGATCTTATCGATCAAGTTGCAAAGTGGTCACTGTTTTAAGTGATTTGATATCGCATGCATTATGTTCAGATGTAAGATGATGGTTGGAGGTAGTCTTTAGAAAACCTTGGACCTAGGTTTCGTGCTATTTTAGCATTTGTCTGCAAGATGTACCTGAAATCTTGATGCTTCCTTACTGATCGAATTTCATGTCATCTAAAACATCGCAGTCAAAAACTGTGGCACTGAGTTACAGAAGACCACTTATTGCCCGAAAAAAACTCACTGGTAACGTTTCTCGGTGGGAAGCTGTTAGCTAGGCGGTCGAATCTACCATAAAGTATCAGGTTCCTCAAGATTACAGGTACATCTTACTGGAGAATGCTTAATAACTTGAATTGTAGGTCCAGGGTCTATCGTCGAATACCAATGGTCCTTATTTGAAATTTCCCAATAATGTACAAAATATCATATACTATACTCAATATGATTGCATTCTAACACACTTTCAATAAGATACCATTGAACATACACGTCAAAATTCAATGGTCTAGATTATTATTTCTGAATTAGTTCTTTGAACGAACACAGACACACATACATAACTATATAGTGAACAATTGAATTGTAGAACAGACTAGATTATAATAAATTTTTCTTATTCAATGTTATCATTATTAATTATCCCCTTTTATTCTGTCATTTGATCTTGTTCATCATCTCAGGCACATCTTAACTTCTCCATTTCAAACACTTTGTTCTCGTGAATAAAACCCCAACTATTTGACTAAAAAATAATACAATTATTCTATTGATTAATTATATTATTTTTGATCGAGATCATGAAGCAATCGATGCTAGATCACCATTGAAAACCTAAAAGCAATGGATGGTCGTTTCGTCATAGTATGAGACTCCTCAGTAGTGTATACTTACGCTCTCACAGGCAGGGTTCGAACCAAAGACTTTCGGTCTTCCGCGTGATTGATAGATTTATGATCTCGATATAAAACTTAACAATTGTCAAAACCTCATACTGATAATTATATTATTGTTCAAGTGTCATTTACTATTACTATCACCAATGTACTTCTTTTAATCTTTAAATCGATCTACACTACATCATCAAATCAGTAATGAACTGGAGTAAGGATACCTATAACACATAAAACATTTGTCTGTTTCGAATGTATTCGTCTATTTTTAAAGTGTTTTTCACTTACTCTCACTTTCTATCTCTCTCCCTCACTCTCCGTGTCTTGAGATCTCTATCGAATTATATATATATATAGATCTCTATCGAATTATATATATATATATATATATATATATATATATGTATATATATAGTTACGATTCCCAACGGTAAAAAGATGGAATTAATCATCTATCTATTCCTTTTTTCTTTTCATTCCTTCATTGATATAACCAACACAGATGGTAGATTAGTTCGTTTGTCTTTTGTATTTGTTTTTTTGTTGTTGAGGGGTTTAGTTTCATTTTGGTCTTGATAAATTTAGCTTGACGCTAGTAGTCGATTCATTTTGTTTTTCACATATTTGTGATAAGGTACCTAATAGATATATTTTAGATCGAAGCCAAAAAAACAATAATGATAAAACTTTCTTGCCAAAGGTTACATATGTATATACATATATATATTATATATATATATATATATATATAAATATATTAACAGATGTAGGTGTCAGCATGTAGATAGAGATGAATAGTTTGTTTGTCATTTCACTCTCGCCCTTCCACCCTCCCTCACTACCTCTCTTTCTCTTTCTCTTTGTAAGTGTATATCTATATGGAGCCTATAAAAGAAACGTGCTATCAATTTTCATGCAACATAAACAGTACCTACTGTCTTTCAAAATAAACATGCATTCAGTTACTTAGTCCTTAAATTCTTTTATCTAATGATATATATATACGTACATAGTGAAAAAATCGATAGCACGAATTCGTAAGTGCGTCAATCGATCCATTTAATACATAGGTCAGTTTTAGGATTTTAATCATTTAGTAAATATATACATGGTAATAAAACGTTAGTCAGGATTAGGTCTGGCTTAAATATGCCAAACATTACAATGGGTACCAGTTTGATAGCACAGGATATTTTGTGCTAAATGGCAATTGACTTCTGGATGGATTTCTGATTTTATAAGGGAAAGGAGTAGTCCATATAGTACCATAAAATGTTCGTCACCCGTATATTGTGAATTCAGTAACGATGAAAATCTGTACAACTGAATAGATAAGCGCTTGTCATGACATCTAATGGCGTTGGATACAATAAAGGGGGTTGACTATGTATACAAACCGATGAGAACAACCATACTGGGATGAAACATCTATCCGCTCCTCCTTAGCTGTGAATGATACTCTCAACTGAGGCTGATCCACGAAGAGTAATATCTATCAATTTAAAGAAGTCAACTATATAACAGATAACCTTCTGTTAACCATATAGATTGAAAAGATCCGAAAATCAATATTTGTGGTTTGTTCAATTACTACTGAAGTTAAATAGAATAAAGACGTTTCAACGGGGAAGATTTTCTGTCCAACAATATCATTTTCTTAAGCTGAACAATCCTATTTATATATAACATTTTACACCTATTAAGTTAGAGGAGTGTTACAATTTATCAAAGATAGTCAAACTTATTCAATGTTTAGTAAATAATAGTTTTCACAATAAATACACAAGACAATTATCTATCTTACACTGTATAAAGAAGGTGAAGAGTGAGATAATAATTAGAACTTACGATTTGTAATAATAGATGTTCTAATACAATGACATAATAATAGATTGAACATGGTTGTTTTGTACAAAGAGGTCGACTTTTAAATAATAAATTGTTTAAGCGCTTGCGCACGAGACTGATAGATCCTGGGTTCGAAACTCTCGGGTCGGGATCGTGGATGCGCACTGCTGAGGAGTCCCACAACAGGGCGAAACAGCAAGTCTAGTGCTTCCAAGTTTTCCATGGTGATCTGGTTTAAATTGATTCATGATTTCAACTATAAAATTGGTTTATGTTTATGTATGGACCAATTCTTCACCCTTACATTCTTTGAACGAATTGTTTCAACGTTATAAATGATTTTGAGCAACAATGCACTTGTTTGTGTATGACTAGATTTTACTATGTTTTTAACAGTTTGCATTTGCCTTTAAATAATCACTGATAATCCAATAAAAAGGAGTTCATCTATTTTAATACTTACCATTCAAATAAATTCAATACAGTCTATTATAATTTATTTATTTAAACACATAAATATTGGAAAAAAGGGGCACCGAATACATATGCGCCACACAAATCTCATTCGATTTGTGTGAGGGCTGTGATACTGCCCAGGTGCCCAAACTGAAGCAGGTGGTTTTCTTAGGAGGCCACACACGGACCATTTGATCTAAAGATCTGATCCACTGAGCAGTGGAGCATCGTGAGGAGATGCAGTCCCATGGTAGTCGGTGACCAACGATTGATTCATACGCCATTTTTTCTCTCACGATACTGGAGCCCATGTGCACCATTGGTTTGGAATCAGGGTTTTCCAACTCCCCTAGGTGGACTTTCCGTGTTCACCAACCCGGTTAAAGCGGCGGACATTCGAATTTCGTTCTCTCAATTTCGTAAACAACACCCGTGGCGCGAGATGGCAGTGAGTAGGACTTCCGTTGCAGAGGCTATATACGCGTGTCCATGTGAGAGGATTTCGAGAGGGTAAGTGGATTCTCCTAACTCTCAACCGTACCAGGACATTTAGGGACCTATTATAATACAACAAATTGTTGATATACTTTACTATAGTGATTAATAATAATTATTTTATTCTGAAAAATAATAAAAGTATAGTATAGAAATAAGCTAAAGACAACTAGGATATATTTCTAGCTTGTTAGTAGTTAGTTAGCAACAAAGAGAAAAGACTTGATACAATGAATAATTTATAAAAATGAAAACAATAATATTTTTAAATTATAAACATAATTTACATATTTAATCAATCTACAAATGTTTTTCACAGGTTGCTATGTCTGTAAATTAAAAAAGAGAAAAAAAAAGAAAAAAATAATTAAAAAATTCTTTCTTATAGATATACATAATTCAGCTTATCAAAACTTTTATAAGGAACATTATAAGCAAAGATGAATAGTGGCTAGCAGTGGAATCCAGCTTAACGCACGTTTCGTCCTATTTGAGACTGGTCAACTAGATTTACCTGTATCTCAGATTTGATGTTCACTCTGAGACTCGAACCCAGTACCGTTCGCTTCAAACGCCATTGCGTTATCCTTTCGGCCACTGAATCCTGATAGTCATTTGCTTGTGCAATGGGGTGAAGTTTAAATTCACTTAGTATTGTTTGTTTGAAACTTCCCACTGATGTTTATGACTGCAGTTGGTCAGTCTCTTAAGGAACTTAACTTATTTTAAGAATCTCCATATTGTTTTCTAGTTAGGGTTAAAAGTAGAAATTTAGATTGAGGGTTTTTAATCACTAATCGAACTCAACTTTATTACTCCTTAGTTAAATGGATAACAAAAAATCACCGTCCGATTAATTTATTTTATAGGATGTTGTTCCATCGATTGAAGTAATGTTCACAATTACCAATTCAGAGATTGAGATAACATGTTAATTCATCTATTAAACATAATCTATAAGAAAAGAATTCAATATTCAATAAGTTTAGGGCTATCATTTTTTTAATTACTACCCAAAAAACAAACAAAACGTTTTTCATTATTTAATTCACTTAGTATTGTTTAATTGAATCTTCCCATCGACGTTTAGGACTGCAATTGATCAGTCTCATATTGGCATACGTGCATACTGTGCCTTGATCAACAAGCATTATAAGCAAAGATGGATAACGCAATGATATTTGAAGTGGAAGGTACTTGGTTCGAGTACCAGAGTGAACATCAACTCTGAGATGCAGGTACATCCAGCTGATGAGTCACAAATAAGACGAAACGCGCGTCGTGCATTCCACTGCTAAGCAGTATCCATCTTTGCTCATAATTTTTCATTTTTATTCTCAAACATTTTAGGCACTTCAAAAAGGTTTTTCTATTATGTCATTATACATAACATTTATATTTTATACAAAACCTTGGAATTCACATTCTCGTTTTTAATTAGCTTTATTCTATATTATCTCATTTATTAATTCATTTACATAATTCAATGTTCAAGTAAATTAACATCGACTCTTTCAATTCATACTTTAAATAACAAGAAATCAAAAATGCATTCTAGTGTTATATTTTTTCTTCTAAAAAAATAATAAACAACTATTTTTTTTAATAAAGATGGATAGTGACTAGCAGTGGAATCCAGTATGCGCGTTTCGTCTTATTTTGGACTCGTCAGTTGGATGTACCTGCATCTCAGAGTCGATGTACATTCTAGGACTGGAATCCAGTACCATTCGGCATCAAATGCCTTCGCGTTATCCACTTCGCTACTGAGTCCTGATAGTCACCTGTTTGTTTAATGGGGTGAAATTATAATCACTTGTTGTTTTTTACTTGTATCTTCCCATTGTTATTTTGGACTTCAATTGATCAGTCTTTTGTTAATATATATGCATTCTGTGCCGGCTGACTCGATATTACCTAAAGTCACAAGCTTTATAAGCAAATATGGATAAATAGATAGATAGATAGATAGATAGGTAGTAGCTAGCAATATCAAACCATTCCGCACACAATGAACATATACCAACAAGAGACTGATCAATTACAGTCCAATATAACAATAGGAAGATACAAGTAAACAACAACAACAACAAATGACAAATAATTTCTATTATTAAAGATAAAACAAAACTTACTGTTTATTGTCTTTAAACTATTTAACAATAAAATGAAAAAAAATCAATTTTTTTTATTTGTTTATTTACTTGTTATTATTAGTTTGTCATAGTGAATTATTATTTTTTCTTTTTGTCTGATTTGTTGTTGATTTAAACAAATTTTCCAAAAAAACAAAAAATGAAAAAAAACAAACACAAAAAAATTTCTCATTTTGAATTTTAAATAAATGCGGGAAAAAAAAGTTAAACCTTATTTCCTGTATCTTTTTTTTTCAGTTGCTTAGTTCTTCTTTTTTTTTATATTCTGAATCATAAACCAAAAAAAAAAAGAGAAAAACACAAACAAATAAACAAACAAACCAACAACAACTTAATCATAATCATAACACCATTAGATTTAAAGGATAAATAAACATTTTTTTAAAATATTTTTTGTAATGTTAATTAAAACAATTCAATAAAATAATTCACTGATTGATAAATTAACAAAGTATTAGATAGAACGTATGTACATGTATCCTTGAATATGATTGAATAAATGACTGAGTAGAAATATTTTTTTATTTTTGGATGGTGGTGGAGGAAACGAGGGAATGAAAGAAGAATTCATTAAAGCGAGCGCGCGCGCGCGCGCTTAACTATTCATTTAAACAAATAAAATGAATAGAAAAAAAAACATTTCTCTCTTTTTTTTGTTGTTGCAAATATAGCAAAGTAACTGATGATAATTATTAATAACAATTAGTTGATATGATGTTTTATTAGTAATGAATTTATTTTAATGATAAAAAAGGGGGAACAGAAAACTAATAATAAAACAACAACATTTAGAAATCTTTCATGATTATGATTGTTTATTGAATTCATAATTCATGTTTAATTTTCTCTTACATATATTAAGCATAAATGATTCAGTGAAAAGTTGATAGTAACTAACATCGATATATGAATAATGTTTTCCATAAATATAATTATCTCTCCCTATTTATATATGAATTATCATGGTGATTATACATTGATTTACATGACAAAAATATTATTATCAGAAGGGGGTTTGTGGAGATTTTCGTAATTTTATGGTTGAAATTATGAGTCAATTGAAGCTAGATCACTATCGAAAACCTGAAAGCACTGAACGGCTGTTTCGTTCTATTGTGGGACTCCTCCACAGTGCTTGTCCACCATCCCGCCTCTTGAGAACCGAACCCAGGATCTATCATTCTCGCGCCTAAGCGCTCAAACTCTACATTACTAAACTGGCATCCAACGGTGTTAAAATCTAACTTCAACCAATCCACGAAATCGAGCAACCGTACACCATTGTCTTCAGTGAGTTGATATTTCACAACAGACCTGGTTAAACTCCACTGGTTACTGGTTCTCACTAGAACCCCAGGAAATACCTCATGGAGCCAGTCACTAATGAGCATATGATCATTATGAGAAGCGGGTTTTGTCGAGATTTTAGTAATTTTATAGTTGAAAGCATGAGTAAGTAAACGGTCATCCAGTGCTTCCAGGTGTTCCATGGTGATCTAGCTTCGATTAACTCATGATTTCAACTATAAAAATAATATTGTTAGTGTAGAAATTATGTTGTTTACTCGAATGGGTTATTCTATTTCAGTTAAAATAAATTACATAAGTTTTGTTTTTTTATTCATTACAGATTAATTACATTTAAGATATTGTTACAAGTCAAAAAGTATTAGATTGTTGTATGATTCTAGTATGTATTGGCGATGGTCTTGTTGATAACTGTCTTGAAGTAAATTTTAAATAGATTCAATATTGGCATACTTTTTAGATAATGATTAGCCGTTGGATCTACAACACATATTTCTTCTTAATTCAAACTTGTCAGTACTCGAATACAGCTTCTCTGATGCTTAAGCTTAGAGCTACTTTCTGCTAATGAATGATTAACCCTTTAGATTACTGTATCGTCAGTCAAAGGTGAATACATTAAACCCTAATCAATTGGTAGCATTTCGTCTCTGAATGCTATTGGTGAGTCTCAAATCCATGAGGTGAAGCTCCACTGACTGGTTCTACACTGCTGAGTAGTTTGATCCTATAATAATAGAGCCTTTTAATATTTTTTTATATTTTCAGTGTTGTCTAATTGAAATCAGTCTGTGAAGTAAATTTAGTTAACCATATCATCTAACTGAAGCTGATGTTGATAATCATCAAGATATTATTTCCTTAGTGATTAAATTAATAATTACTCACCCTGTAGAGGCGTTGATAGGGATGTTAGATAGTTGGACATAGTAAGTAGGAAAAACTGCTTCATCTAGATTTCATTATAGCTGTTATTTGTCAGCAACTAATACCTGACATCTTGGGATAAATTATGATCTCTAAAGATACAACCTTACGTCAACCAGCTTTACACTCAGAGACGTTGCCATCGAGCTACAGATTGCTGTCAAGGGTAAAGTCTCTGACTATGAAACTGGGTGATAGAATCCATCGGCAAGTGTCACTTCTTCAAATCTACAGGTATACTATGCTGAAGAATGCCAGATTGCATGAAAACCTATGTTTTGGGTCTCTTTCTATCTTCAACCACTTAACTTGATTTTTAGTCACACACTTCATGAGATTAAATGGTGATACTATGTTACTAACGTTAAACTTATACTCAATCATTTTGTTAAAGTGAGCTCATTACATTTTATAAATTTCTAGAAAATTTAACTTTACAGTTTGGAAGTGGAAAGATAGTCTTTAATCATAATAATGAATTTTGTCACTTCAATTGATGATACTGTAATGAATGAACACTCAGGTGGGGAAGACCAATTTGTTGTTTAATGAGAGATTACAGTATTTGTTCATAAAATATGAAAACCGTATATTATATTGCGTCATTTTCACATCATCCATTAATCGTTTCTTACAAAATCCACTGTTTCTTCATTTTGATTCTTCTAACAGTTGCTCTCTGTTTACATTCCTCTTCTTTTTAATTTGAACTTCTCAATCTTCTATTGTTAAGCATTTCACTTCTGACTGATGTTAAATACTATTTATATCTATTAACATAAGTAATATACACCATGGTAACACTAAGAATCGAAAAACAATAGATAGTTGTTTTTTCATACTATATCACCCATATTGTGAACGCTATTAGCCTCAACCTTTCTTAAATGGATCGAAAAAACTTTAAATTCTATGGATAGCAAAAGAATGGATAGTGGGCTACCATCTGGAATCTAGGACATGCGTTTTCGTCCTATCTGGAACTTGTCAGCTGGATGTATCTGCATCTCTGAATTGATGTCATATATGCCAATTAGAGACTGATCAGTTGCAGTCCTAAACATCGATGGGAAGATTCAACCAAACAATACTAAATGAATTTAAACTTCACCCCATTGCACAAGCAAGTGACTATCAGTACTCAGTAGCTGAGTGGATAACACGATGGCGTTTGAAGCGAACGGTACTGGTTTCGAGTCTCAGAGTGAACATCAACTCTGAAATGCAGGTACATCCAACTGACGAGTCCTAAATAGGACGAAGGGCGCGTCGTGTATTCCACTGCTAACCACTATCCATCTTTGCCTACAATGCTTGTGAATTAAGGCAGTATTGAGGCAATACGCACATTATGCACATATGCCAATTAGAGACTGACCAGTTGCAGTCTTAAACATCAATGGGAAGATTCAAACAAACAAAACTAAATGAATTTATATTCTATGTCTGGTCACTTTAGTGATGTACACTAATCAATAATGTTAGTTGTAATTGATTTTTGTTTTTATATGTAACTGACGATAAATGATTTCTGTTTTTCTGTAAAGAAAGAATTAAAAACAATCCTATATCTATATATGTATAATATATAAATAAATACATAACGAAAGTAGATATTCCTCCTCTTACTTTCATAGAATGTTCACATTACGTAATAGTGTAATCATTTTTTAAAAAAAAAACACTTATCAATCATTATTTGCACAATAATCCAAGTATATCTAATCTACTATAGGCAAATATATATGTGCATACATAACTGACGAAGAACATTTAGATATGAATACCTACTACGTAGTTCTACACTCAAAGTTGTTGTTGGTTGTATACTTTGGAATGTTTTCAACTAACATCAATCAATCGGTGAATTAGTTAATCAGCCAATTTCTTTCAATTGTATATTAATATTATTATTATTGTTATCTTCTTTCTTCTTTATAGACTTCTTTGATTGAATTTATCTTGTTTCGTTTATTAAAAAAAGAACATTTATAAACTAGATCAGAAGGGGTTTTGTGGAGATTTCAGTATTTTCATCGTTGAAATTATGAGTCAATTGAAGCTAGACCATCATGAAAAACCTGGAAGCACTGGACTAACCAAAACATATTGTTATCCACATACAATGCCTTTTTTTGGGGGGGGGGGAGGGTAGTGGAAATATAATTGAGAGTGTGAAAATATATTGTACTAGCGTAAAATCCACATGAACAAAGTAACAGACAATTATTAGTATTTCAGTAGTATATATATTCATACCTGAATTCCTTATTTTTATCTACAAAAACCTATTTAGTTATTTTGATGTGCCCTTGTGTAAATAGGATTTTTATACATAATGTACATGTGAGTGTGTGTGTGGGTGTCAGTATTCAAGTAAGCAAAGGATATTGAAGATAAGAAATTTCTAGTTCATTTATTCCATGTTCCAGTCATTTTTTTCAAAAAAAAAACGGAAACAGTTTCCTTGTAAGGAAACTTTAAACTGACAAAACAATTTAATCAATCCATGAAATGATAGACGTTCAATACAAGTTGAATATGTAGTTGAGATCATGAGTCAATTGAAGCTAGACCACCATGGAAAACCTGGAAGCACTGGAAGGCCGTTTCGTCCTATTATGGGACTCCTCAGCAGTGCGCATCCATGACCTCGCACTCGCGAGATTCGAACCCAGGACCTACCAGTCTGGCGTCAGAACACTAAACCGATAGACCACTGAGCTAGACCACTGGTCTAGCTTCCATTGACTCATGATTGCAACTATGAAAATACTGAAATCTCCACAAAAACCCCTTCAGATTAAAAAAACAACATTATAACGTATACTCTCACCCTGACAAGAGACCCGATTAGGCGGGACTAAAGAACATGGACGACCTTTGAACGAATTTTAAATGACCTTGAGAAATACTAGCCAATCAGAAGACAGTTAGTATACAGTAAAAATATATTATACAAAACTCAAAAATTAATGGGGATACTGTTCTTTTACATGACTCAAATACTTATCAAGGTCAGAAATAGGTTCAGAAGTTCTAAAATCATAGTGCATCCGGCACAGGAACTCATCCATGTGGCTCCATAGTAGTCGACCTCTGGAACCATGAAAAAGTCTCAAAAATTCTTTCAGCCTCGACCACATAGTTTCAGTGTTGTCGGTATGTTGGTATGGTTTAGGGTTTAGGATTAGGGTTAAGGTTCAGGGTTAAGGATGAGACTATAAAATATGGACGCCTTTTGAGCGACGCTAGAGTGAATCTCAGAGTGTCCACATAATAACTAAGACTAAATGAGGGTTATAAACCTGTGTGAATAATTCAAATTATGATTTACATTCTTGGTTAAGGTTAGGAATTATACTTAGGGTTTTCATCACGAACTGACATCAACTATAATGCCAAAACTCTATTTATAGAAATGTATAATTGAATTTTGCGCCAAAATCTTATGATCACTTCTCTTGTAGACGCTTAATTATCATGTTTTCTTTAAAATCTGTTGTAAACCGACCGTACGTAAGCGTCAGGTACCGAACTTAGCGCCGTGACCTTGAAAGCCCGCGAAAGCTTTTGATTGGCTCGTCCATGTTCTTTAGTCTCGCCCCCGATTAAAACTTTATTTTCTAACTATAATACTGGTTAGTTCGTAGTATCCCTTAAGAGTTGGCAATTTCTGTGGTGAAATGAATATGACTGAAGTGCCTTAAATTGGATGAAACATTCATAAAATCTTATTGTTTTCTGCGAGACTATGATTTATGGACAACCTTAGGGAGATGCATTAGTGACCTTGAGAATGTCCACCTACTTGGCAGTGTAGTAAACAAGAACACGGGTGGGGACAATTGAATGTATTATGCACAAATTACAGACTATCTCACTAAATTCTGATAACCATACAGTAAATAGTTAATTTGCAATATAACAATCAATTGTCTCAATCCTAACTGTTTCTTCTGAAAATATCAGTCCGTTTTCTCTGATTTGATTGTTCATGCATTTTCATACTGATTGTACTTCATTCCTATTCTTTCCTTATCGATCTTCTGCCAAAATACATTCTATGTCTGACCATCACCATATACTATTTATGTGTATAAGCAGACCACACCACACTAGCACTAAATGAGGGTTATAAACCAAAGTGAAAAATTAGAATTATGATTTCCGGTTGATGGTTAGGATTAAGAATTAAGTTTATGATTTTCATCATGAACTGATATCAGCTTAATTGACAAAACTCTAATTTAAAGTTGAAATCATGAGTCAATTGAAGCTAGACCACCATGGAAAACCTGGAATCACTGGACGACCGTTTCATACTAATATGAGATTCCTCTACAGTGTGCTTCCAATGCTGCCAAAGTTTCCATGATGGTCTAGCTTTAATTGACTCATGATTTCAACTATGAAAATACTGAAATTGCCACAAAACCCCTTATGATCTAAAACTCTATTTAGACAAATAGGTGA
Source organism: Schistosoma mansoni (assembly GCF_000237925.1). Taxonomy (NCBI): domain Eukaryota; kingdom Metazoa; phylum Platyhelminthes; class Trematoda; order Strigeidida; family Schistosomatidae; genus Schistosoma; species Schistosoma mansoni. Next base: position 2,843,226 of record NC_031499.1, on the reverse strand, counting down.
ATGAATTTGGCGCCAAAATCAGAGACCTGTTACCCTAAATTTGATTGGTTCGTCCATAAATTATAATCTCTCTCTCTTTGAATAGGTTATAAACTATTTATGAATTTCTCATTAAAGTAATAAATTTATTTTTCCAAAAAAAACTTTAAAAAGTTTCTATTCATTCAAAAATCTCATTAATGATCCAACAATTTTAAACTAAAAGGAAATTGTAACATTATTATGAATGGATTAATAGTAAATAATTATGAATAAATTATCTAGTCATTGTATTCAATAAGAAAGGAAACCAATTGGGAAGGTTAAATTTATGTAATCAAATGAAGTACATATTTGATAAATTAATAGTAGAATGAACATAAAGTAAGTTACTAATGTAATTTTGATGTCATTTTTATTAAAGAGATCGCAAGTATTGTTCTTTTCATTTTAATCCTCATTTAAATTTGATTAGTTGGTACCGATTTAGTTTACTAATTGAACTATGTATCACAAAGTAATGTCTTGCCGGTATATATATATCAGAAGAGGGTTTTGTGAAGATTATAGTAATTACTTTGTGGTTGAAATCATCAGTCAATTGAAGCTAGACCACCGTGAAAAACCTGGAGGTAATGAATGGATGTTTCGTCCTATTGTGGGACTCCTCAGCAGTGCGCGTCCTCGATCTCGGCTCGCAAGATTCAAACCCAGAACCTATCAGTCTCGCGCGCGAGCGCTTAACTTTTAGACCACTGAACTGAAGTCCGATGGTGTTAATGTCCAACTTCAACGAATCCACGGAATTGACTGATAAGTCCTGGGTTCGAATCTCGAGAGGCGAGATTGTGAATGAGCACTGCTGAGGAGTCTAATAATAAGATGAAACAGCCGTCCAGCGATTCCAGGTTTTCCATGGTGGCCTGGCTTAAATTGACTCATGATTTCAACTATATATATCGTATATTGTTTCATTTGGTGGATATTTTATTAGAAACAAATAAATCACTAAGTTTAAGCTAAATTAAAATACTAATATAAGCGGCCAATAATTAAATTAGAAGTTTCATGTTAGTGACTATGGGAAACAATTACTAAAAACTAAAATGTACTGAACAGCTGTTTCATCCTATTACGAGATTGCTTAATTGTGAGAATTAACAACCCTATTAGAAACTGAACACAGGAATTTCAGTGTTTACAGCGAGTAAACTTTAGACTAATTAGATGGGATCACATTTCTTACTGGAACCAGTTTGTGTGTTAAGTGACAAACATTTATTATCGTTAATGATATTCATTTCATTCCCGCCATGTTTGAACTTCGATGATCACAGACTTTTACTCTTATAATTATGTCAGTACGATAGTTTGTGCAGTTTGTTGGGATTAAGCACCCACTGAGATACCTGGAAGTCCTGGGTTCAACACTCAGTGGGGTCGTGCATGTCCACTACTGAGGAGTCTCACACTAGGAAGAAGATGATGTTCAATACTCTCTAATATTCTATATCTGTCAAAATAAAATCAATCGCAGATATTTGTGAATTAAAGGAGAGGAATATGAGAACTAATGGTAGATTAGGGACTTATTCCCCTTCCAGACAACTATTTTCTTCTAGAATGAGACTTCTTATCAGGGTACATTTATGACTCTTCTGGGGATCGAACCAAATACTGTTCTCTGGTCGTTCAAACAATAAAAATCACTGTGAATAAAATATTGGTGTTTTTTTATCCCAAAAAGAATTGAAGTGTGAGGTTGTGGTTGGAAGTATTCGGCAGGAAACTCTGTGGCATATTGTAACTTGATCGATAGGATTCCATCTAAACTAGAAAGGACTTGATATAAATACCACTGTTTACTATCTAGTGATTATATAGTTGAATAAATCTAAGTATTTACAGTAAACCATTCAGTTAAACTATTATTAGAACTATTTGGGTGGTAAACTTTATAATACATTACAGAAAAAACAACTCAGCTTTAATCCAACAATCCCGTATCAGTTCAGACGACTAGACAGCTTAATTTAAAGTTATAATGATAATTATTATTAAGTAATCGATTTTTGTATTCTAGAAACAAAAAACCAGAAGGCCTGTAAATAAAAGTAGCTGTCCATTTCTTAAAACTTGGCTTCCTTTAAAAACTGATAATTGTTGATGTTATAATGAATAGGAAAGTAGGATAAATAAAGGAGTTAAGAAAAAAAAACTCCAAAGAAAAGATGATTAACGTTAACTACAACGGTGATAATAACAAACTATCCAAGTAGTTTATACTTACATACTATTCTATCACTCTTTTGTATACACTCACATTCAAACACATAAATGCACAATAGCACAAATCCCTAATTTGAATTTAAATCACTACTAAGTAATACAACATAAGCTTACATGTATGTTTTCTAAGCTTTATACATGCCAAATGACGACAACATCAACAACTAGTGGGAGGGGGGAGGAGCGATGCTGATGGTGGTGGTGTGGTCACTAAAATAAACGATAAAGTTGGAAATTTCTTTTAATCTTTATCCGATTGTAGCTTTTCTGTTTTCTATCTTCTCTTTTTTTGGAAGTTAAAGAATGTTTCTATAAAATTGTGTGTGTGAAAACGAAGAAATTGGTTTTTAGCCCAAAATTTTTTTCTATACTTAACTAATAATTTTTTAAAAGAAAATCTTAAATAAAAAAGGGGGAGTGGTTGAAAAAAGTTCTCAGTTAAACAGGAAGGTTTGTGTGGGTGGTTTGATTAACAATCAACGAATGATAATTTAATTGATGGTAATTAGTGAGAAAAATGGTATTTTGATATTATGTAAGATAATGTAAAACCAGAAGGAATAGACGGAAATGGTTAGGTATAAAATGATGTTTTCTTAAAGTTTGTCATACCATCTAATGTGTTTTGGTAGAATAATTGGAAAAAAAAATGAAGGTTTTGTGTTTTTAAACTCTTTCACTAACAGTAAATCTCAAGTAAATGTGTAAACTACCAACATTCTCAAAACTCTTGATAAGAAGCAAAACTAAGCAATAGATTGACATAGTAAAGTGACTGAAGTTAATAATGTAAACTGTTGGATGTCAGCCTAGTAGCTTAAAGGTTAAGAGTACCTTGTGAGACCTGGATATTGTGGATTCGATTCCAGGTGGGAATTGGATGAACATTATTGAAGAGTCCTATACTAGGACTAATAAACTGTTCAGTGTCTTCTAGGTTCTAATGGTGACCTTACTTAGATAAGCTCGTAAAGTGAACTACAAGAATAAAATGCTTTTCTTCTCCATATCACGACATCACCATCTATTTGAAGTATTATGAATACCATCATTTATGGGAATGTGAGTGTTCGTATGTAATCGATTAGATTTCCTAACGATCTTTGTAAGAACGTCTCCAATTCTACCTGGGGACGTTTTTAATGATTAAACATGACTGAATTTAGTAGAACAACTGTTGTAGCTAAGTCATTTACCTAGTCAATAAAAATGAAACTTAACTAACAAGGTTATTTAACATTCACCATATATGAAGAGAATTCTCTATATGAATGTCTATCAACTGAAGAAATATGGTAGAGTAACTTAAATCACTCTTTTCGTGTGTTTGGTTATTATCAACTCAATTCAATTATGGGATAGAATGAAAGTTTTTTTATAGAAAGAATATATATATATATATATGAATATAGTTATAATTTATCGTTGGAATCTATCAGGTTTGTGTGTTCAAAAGAAAAACACACATTTGTTCTCTTTTAGTTGAGTTGCTATTTTACATAATCAATTTGTCTAGTTAAATGAAGAGAGATTTATCATTAAAATATGTTACTAAGTGATTGTAATACTGTCAATGAGGTTTAAGAAATTTTGTAAAATTAAAAAAATATATACATTTTGTTTAATCGATTGAATACGTTCTTGCCCAGTTAATATATATGAAGTGATATGACCGCCTATCATAGAGCGGTGAATTTATTGATCGCCCAATGATACACAAAAGTCGTATGAGCAGTCCTCAGTACTTATCAGTCCTGTTATCTGCCTAGACCAGCCAGTTAAGTCAAGAACACTAATAATAGCCTCTGTAATATGAATCATTATTCTCAAACATACTGGGTTTATATACCAAACAAACTGACCACGGCGTACCATAAAATAGAAAACAACATTTGTACAAGATTTAGTCAAATGTGGCTGTGAATAGAGGGGGACAGTAATTAATGGACTAGGGATAACTCAAGAATGGTAAATCGTATAATAATAGTCTGTGGGTCGAAATGAAGTTTATAACAAGAGGGACACGAATATGAATAGTTTACTTACTTAACAATTATACAATAGGACATATACATATTACATTGGTCCATAAATAGTTCTCAAAGTTACTATTCATAAGTATCCATGGGATATAACACGAACATAATATAATCCGATCCATACTTATCTAATTACCCCTCCACCGAACTCTATCCTGGGCAAATCAGATCTATACACATATTTAAATTAAAATTTTATAACAATAAAACGAAGACAGTATATATGTGAAATTCTCATTTATAATAAACTTTATCCATCATATTTTATAAATATAACTGTAATTTACTGTTTGACTATCTGTAAAGGTGAAGTACAATTTCATAGTGTTTATGGAATTCTTTGAATTGAGTAGTCGGATTTTTGATAATTCATAATTTAAGTGGATAATATTGTGGTGTATGCTATGATGTCGACAGATATAAGTAGTATATACCATCAATCAAAAGTTATGTATCTGGAGTCATAAGGTTAAGAAGATAGAAGAAAAGAGAGTAAAAACAGAGAATGAATTATGTGGAAACAAAAGAGAGATGAAGTCTAAGACGATTGATTGATATTTGTAAAAGGAACAGTCAAGTTTAAGACAATTGATTGACATTTTGCAAATTAAGTACTTACTGTATGATTATCAGATTTTAGTCAGATGTTCTGTAATTCTGTGATCAAAACACATTCGATTGTTCCCACTTGTGTTCTTGTTCACTGCAGTGTTATCATTTTGTAGAAAGATGATTCATAAAAAAAGTAGGAAATAACTTTTTCATTTTATGGCCATATTAGTCTATTAATAAGTAGGTCGACGTGCTAGGTTCTGGCTCTTTTACTCTATTGAACAGGTTGTATTTTAATGTAGAGAAGAATCTTGATAGTTCATTCAAACGTTGATATCAACATAAGTATTGATGAAATCATAGACAGTTTCATTAGGCTATTCAGACCACCGTCGATTGTCTGTAATTTTTAATTATATCTGACTATTTAAATCTAGCCGTTAGCCGAGGCAATATTTTGATTTACAGTAGTGATTATGGCCTAACAATTGATTCGTGGTTAGAAATAAAAACAACTGTCAGTAAAGAATTATATTAATTATGGTATTACTTACTTACTTACGCCTGTTACTCCTCGTGAAGGAGCATAGACTACCTACCAGCATTCTGAATCCAACTCTCTCCTGGACAACTCTTTCCAGTTGTTTCCAGTTACTGCTTCCAAGTTCTGGCTCAATGTGCTCTTTGGTCTCCCACTTTTCCGTTCCCCTTCAAGATCCAAAGTTAAAGATTGCCTCGTGATCCAGTTTTATGGTTTCTTTAATGTTTTCCCTAATTCTCTTCTCAGCTGGAAGCTGATTTGTTCTCTTCCACAGTAGTCTGTTGCTGATGATATCCAACCAACGGATATTGATTGTTTTGCGTAGATAGTTTTTTATGAATACTCGTACATTTTTGATGATGAATATAGTAATTCTACAAGTTTATAGCTCTGTACAGTAGAACCGTACGCTATTAATGGTAGTACTATTGAACAATTGATAGTCCTTCAATCAATTTCATAGAATATTGTGATTGACATACAGAATTTCTGCTTGCTGTTGCCAAAAATCAATAAACCTGTATGGAAAACGTCTTGTGGTTAATTTATTTTGTAAGAGATAGTCGAATAATGATAGGACTGTCATGTTAGTTATATCAGTTTACTCAGCTTTACTGTAATGTACTGTAGAATTCCAATAACCCTTAGGATAATCTAGAGATTTTAAACATTACTTAACTCCGTACAGAATTCGATAAACTAAAGATGGTATTTATTATAAAATAATTTAAATACTAAAACGGAGTGTAATACTTTTTACTTGTCTCATGAGTTTTTAAAGGTTTGTAATCAATTCTTCAGTTGTTAAATTTAAGTATATCTAGTGTAGAAACGCAGCATTGAAGTTTTATGCTACTTTCGGTTATGTTAACGGAATGTAAATAAAGGAAGATTAGTTAAGAGAAGAGTTTTCCATTCAGTGAAGTCATTTTCGAAGTTGTACAATCGTTATAATGCCGTATGTATGGCTAAATAATTCTTGAAATAGCTTCAAACTACCTCAAGTTCGTTGTTGTGTATGTTTGCTGATGAGTCGAATTAAATAATTTAGTGATCTCCATGGAAACGGAGGTTCTATATTATTGTTATTATAATTTTTTACCTAAAGTGGTGTACTCAATAATATTTAAAGGGTAATGTTTTTGATTCTATATCTATTCAATGTCTCTTGTATGTAAATATTTTTCTCATACACTGCAAATACCACAAAATAATTTGATAAGAGATGAATGAAAAAGATTGATATATTTGTGTAGGTTTCAATCAAACCTTTAACTGGAGCCATGAATTTCTGTAATATCTCAAATTACTCACAGACTATTCATCAGTAGACTTATTCATCCACTACTGTAGTGAACGAGAACACCGGTTAGGAAAACCAAATGTATTTGAATACAAAATTGCAGAATCACAGTAAAATCTGAGAACCACAAAGTAAATACTTCATTTACAAAGTGTCAATCAGTTGTCTCAAACTTGATTATTCCTTCGTTTCCGTCCGGCTGATGAGTCCCAAATAAGACAAAAAGCAAATTCTGGATTCCACTGCTAGCCACTATCCATCTCTGCTTAGGATGCTTGTGAATGAAGGCAATATCGAGGCGATACGCACAGTATGCACATATGCCAATTAGAGACTGACCAGTTGCAGTCTTAAACATCAATGGGAAGATTTAATCAAACAATACTAAGTGAATTTATACCCTAAATTATTCGGATAGATCCTTAAACTGAGTTTTCATTACACCTGATTTGTCCAGCAATATAATACAGTCTAGTCTTTCATACATTCTTTGACAAGTTTCCTAGATTACAACTAATTAACTAATTAGATTACTTTATTGAAATCATCAATCGATCTATAATAGAACACCGTTAAAAAACTGAGAATACTTGACGGTTGTTTCGTCCAAGTATGAGACCACTCATTAGTACTCATCCACGATCCAGAGGTCTAAATGTTAAGTGTTCGAGTTTTCAAATAAAATCAATAATATTAACTGGATTCAAAGTCACAATGAAAAAAAAACGAAATGATATTCTTACAAGGTACGTTTGAATATCATTCATTAAATAATACCTCATGGTTATTACTTGTGATCCGACATTCGACCTCATAGCTGAATGAAAGGTTGAAATCCTGTCAGATAAGAGGAATCTAGGTATTTACTGAGATATAGAAATATATATGAAGATCATAATTGAAATATGAAATAAGGAAGAATAGAAATGCATCCGGTTATCAAATGAATGATGAGAAATATTTAATGAGACAATTATATAAGAACTAGAGGGTTCTGTGTTACATCAGTAGTAGTATTAGTAGTGTGATGTGTGCTGTTGATGTCTACAGATACAATTGGTATGTATCATCAATCGAAAGTAAAGTGCCTGGTAGAAGAAGATTAAGAAGGTCGAAGAGAAGAGAACGAGAACAGAGGATGATGTATGGGAAAACGAAGGATCAGTCAAGTCTGAGATGATTGATTGATATTTTGCAAATCCAGTATTTACTGTATGGTTCACAGATTTTACTAAGTGATTCTGTAATTTTGTGTTCAAATACATTCGATTGTCTTCGTCTGTATCCTCGTTCACTACAATGGTAGTAACAGTATTGGAAAAACTAAATGATTAAAATACTTGTGAATTAAGGCTATATCGAGGCAATACACAAAGTATGCACATATGGCCAATAAGAGACTGATCGATTGCAGTCTTAAACATCAATGGGAAGATTCAAACAAACAATACTAAGTGAATTTAAACTTCACCCCATTGCACAAACATGTGGCTATCAGTACTCAGTAGCTGAGTGGATAACACGATGACGTTTGAAGATGAAGATTGAACATCAACTTTGAGATGCAGGTACATTCAGCTGATGAGTTCCAAATATGACTTGACGCGCCTCCTGGATTCCATTGCTATCCACTATCGATCTTTGCTTAAATAGATAAACATTGCTTTTTGTATTTTCATCATGAGTGATAAAATACCGTCCTCAGTTTTTATTAATTGACCTAAGAATCAAACCAATAAAATTAGTGAACTAAATATCTATTTCCCCAACATTCTTAGCATTAGCTCAACACTTACTTCATCCTCCCCTTTCAATCAACATGATCTAATGATTTAAAACAAAACAAAAAAACTGTATGTCAGAAAATGTGTTAATTCCCATTGCAACTAGCTGATATGACTTGTGATTGTTCATTGATGGGATATTTATATATATGACAGAATACATAGTATTTAGGTACGCATATATATGTGTTCGGATGTAGTACTGTGGATATATGTTTGATATATGAAAGTATTTATGTAAATTATGATTAATTCCTTATACTGATCTGTGACATCATTTGGTTTAATCTGAGAGAGATACATCAGTCTCATTATTTTCTTTACTATTATTCTGCCTGTAAACATTCTTTCATATTTGTTAAATAGTCTATTTGAAATACTATAATAACAGGTCATATTGTAGATATATATTTATAATCCATTAGGCTTTTCTTAATAATTAGGTAGGAAAAAAGCACATATAGTTTTTTAACTCTAAATAGATAAAAGAAGATAGATAGGAGGAAGAAGAAGAAGAAGGAAAGGGATAAGAAGAGATTGAAACACTTGAGAAGAATATAGATGAGTGCCCACTCATTCATTAGACAACAATCAAATTAAACTTAGAACCAACTGATCAGCTGATTGATTTGGATTAATCCTTATTGAATGAAAATGAAAGAAAAACAAACAAACAAACAAATCAACAGCTGAGAAACAAACGTTTACATATATTCATTTGCTTCAGGCTGTAAATTATGTATTTTATCATATTTAAAGTATTAATGGAAATGTGAATATGTGAAGTTATCATAATGATACATAGTTGTTTGGGTCTTGTGAAAAAAATATGGTGAAACTCATGTTTTCTTCAGTTACAATAGGTGTTGAGTTTTATCAAGAATGGTTTTTTCTTTTTGAAATTCCACTATAAATGACTAGTTCCTGGTCTCAGTCAGTATCGAGCTGTAATGAGTAGTGAAAACCCATTGGAATGATAGCTATATAGTTTCATTGCCCCCAAATGCCCTGGTATGGCCGAGAGTGGGGAGAGTCCGCTCTCCCTCTCGAAATACTCTCACATGACCACGCGTATATAGCCTCTGCAACGGAAGTCCTACTCACTGCCATCTCGTGGCATTACTGTTGTTTACGAAATTGAGAGGACGAAATTCGAATGTCCGGCGCTCTAACCGGGTTGTTGGACACGGCGCGTCCACCTAGAGGAGTTGGAAAAGCCTGATTCCAAACCAATGGTGCACATGGGCTCCAGTATTTTGAGGGAACAAATGGCGTATGAATCAATCGTTGGTCACCGACTACCATGGGACTGCATCTCCTCACGATGCTCCACTGCCTTGTGGATCAGATCTTTAGGTCGAAGGTTCCGGGTGTGGCTCCCTAAGAAAACCACCTGCTTCAGTTTGGGCATCTGGGCAGTATCACAGCCCTCACACAAATCGAATGAGATTTGCGCGGCGCATATGTATTCGGTGCCCCTTTGTTCCAATATTTATGTGTTTAAATATATATATATATATATATATATATATATATATATATAGTTTCATTAAAGGTGCTTTGTAATGTTAGGTAAATATAGTCAACCAATGAGAAGTCGTCTATCCAAGTTGTATATTAGTTTATATGTGTAAAAATTTTAATATCTGAAGTGTTTAAAGCGATTGCTTTCACCCCCAACCCTCTAACACTCAGACCAATTTTACAGTCAAAGACGTTACTAGTGATATGTGCGTTGTTTTATTTATTATCAATTTTTGAGTAAAATATTTGGTTTTCCAATGGAATATACATGGTTTCTTTAATGATTCTTAAGTTTATATCAGTTCATGATAAAAACTAAACTAAACTAAGAGGGAAGTATCTAGACGAAATTCTTGGATTAGTAACAATGAGAGTGGGGATTTGTGGAGATTGTAGTAATTTTTGCAGTTGAATTCATGGGTCGATCCAAGTTAGACCACCATTGAAAACCTGGAATCACTGGATGGCAGTTTCATCCTCCTATAGAACTACTCAGCAGCGCTCATCCACGATACCTCACTCGAACCAAGAACATTCCGTCTCACATGTGAACATTAAACCTATAGACCACTGAGCTCGTATCCAACGATGTTAATGTATAACTTTAATCGATCCCTTCATCCATCTTAGGGCGAGATGGCCGTCCAACACTTCCAGGTTTTCGGTGGATCTACTCGTAAATCCAACTCTTTGTAATAATCATCTATTCGTCATTGATTAACTTCTATATGGGTTTCAGCAGAGTAACGTTTTCTAGGCTGAGTGACCTAATCGCAAATCCTTGATTTTCTTTCTGAATAACATTATTGGCTAGCAGTGGAATCCAGAATGTGCATTTTGTCTTATTTGGGACTCGTTAGCTGGAGGTACCTGCGTTCTGGATTCCGCTGATAGCCACCATCCATCTTTTCTTATAAAGCTCATAAGTTAAGGCACTCCTCACAGGATGCACATACGCCAATAAGAGATTGATCCATTGCAGTTCTAAATAATAATGGGAAGACAAAAGCAAATGATACCAAGTGAATTTAAACTTCATCACATTGTACAAGTAGATGACTATCAGGACTCAGTAGTTAAGTGGATAACGCGATGACGTTTACAGCGAATGGTATTAAGTTCGAATTCTGGAGTGAACATCAACTCTGAGATTCAGTTAACGAGTCTCAAATAGGATGAAACTCGCATCCTAGATTCTATTGCTAGCCACCATCCATCTTTGCTTATAAAAGAATATATTGTTACCGAATCAACTATATACTAAACAAATTATCCGAAGCATCATTTGAAGCACTGATATACTTATGTATTTTTCTTGTATACCGATGTGTGCGTGAGTGTTTCGGTAGATCAATTTTGTTTTGTTTCCTTTTGTATATCGAAAATATTCAATGATGAAAATTTCCCTAGTGACATAATATATTTCTTCTAAAAAAAGATTCATACAGTCAAAGCAGACGCCAATAAAAAAACGTATTTAACAATAAATTAAATCTATTCATCGCTGTCATAGTTTCAAAAGTTTTCTAGTTAAGAATAATAAAAATCTTTGGAAAAAAATATCAAGGGTAAAAAGAATAAAAGGTTGAAGTTATCTGGGATGCTTTCAATGTTCCACACGTGTATTGCATCTGGCATTTTTGTAAAATCATTTCTTTGTACATTCAAAAAGAATAGATGTTGTGTGTTGAGAAAGATTTCAGTGAAAGCAATTCGACTGATCTACAAGTTTTTGTTATGATTGTAGCATGATTGTATCGCTTTTCGGCTCTCTGAGCTAAGATCATGTGTAGTAATATCTGAACATACTGGGTGAAAAACATAAATGAGTTGGATGCTAGGACTAGAAATAAAATATCAGGAGGTTACAAAGCAGTGTGAAGAATAAGGATTATAATTTATAATTGATGATTAGGGTTAGAAATTAGGTTTACGGTTTTTCATTACGAATTGACATCAGCTAAATTGCCAAAAGAGTGAATGAGTTTCACGCCAAAATCCGAAACCTTTTATCTTAAATCTAATTGGTTCGTCCACAAATTATAGTCTGGCCAAATATTCACTGTAAGTTACCTTCTGATATTCACTAAATGAAAGGAAGAATTAGTTGAAAGTGATAGACTCAACATATTATGCGAACAATATGATTAATAACCTTAGCTTAAATGTGTTTATATGGCAAATAGTTGGGTTATTTTATTATCAGTACGTTGTAATCTACTACATTTCAATATTCAATGTTATTTCAAGTTTTCAATTATGATTATAGATTATTTGGTGTCAAAGAAAAGTTATTACTTATTTAAAACAAAATTCTATACAACATATACAATTTTCATTAAATGGATCATGATTTTATTTGAAGGGTTTATGGAGGTGGTATGAGTGGTCAAATTTTTATGATACGTATATATTAGTTAAGTTAATAGTGACTAAACTTGAAGAAGAGTTACTGAAGTTCTAGTAAGAAGATCTGACAGGTGGATTTGAACCATTTTACAAATGAAACAGTTAGCACCCATGATATCGGGTATCTTGATTTATATCATTAGACAGAAACTTACTGATTTGAAATTAACTGGGTTATTGTAGGATCTTTGTTTTGTTGGTTAAGACAATGGTATGTCCGTGTGTACACAGCGCTAGGTAGTCCCTGACTAAAACGAAATAATTGTTTATTACTTCCTGGTTTTTAATGGTACTAAGACAGATCAATATTGGATGAATACGACATATGATGTTTTAAAGATTAAGCACTCTATGTAAGTTCTGAAAGTTTTGGTACCGACCTGTAGTACGCTTGCTGACAATACGTGATTGTCTGAATCTATAATGGATGATTATTAATTAACCATGAATATAAATTCTACGTATGATTACGTTTGGTTTACCTGGCCTAACATTATTTCGGCGACTGCGGTAATAAAAGCCTAATCCGAATTGAATTAAAAAAGCTTATTTTGAACATTCATTTATGCAAACAGATGGTAAGGAATATAATATGAAGAATGACTTCTAAGCCTGCTCAATTCCATTAAAATGTAATTCAACGTTTCCAAGCATGTTATATACAAGCAAATATATAGACGCATACGCGCGATTATACATACAGGCTCAAGATAACATATATCAACTACAATATTAATTGGAAGATTAGAATAATTCCAAAGTTAACAATGCTAGCTATTACATGTCACTCAAAGTTGAAACATTCTATGATAGAACGAGTTACGCATCCTATCCTTACAAGCTTCTACTGGCTGTTTAACATAGGTCGGTTCGTGATCTCAATAAGTTCTTATTACTGATCAAGTTTATTGACCTAAAAAGCTCTCATCTCGAAACAGGTATTATATATATATATATATATATATATATATATATATATATATATATATAACACCGTTGGATGATGGTTCAGTGGTCTAGAGATTAGGCATTTGCACACGCGACCGGTTGGTCCTGGGTTCGAGTTCAGAGAGCGGGATCGTAGATGAGCACTATTGAGGAGTCACATACATATCAGAAAAGCTTTAAGGCAGTTTGTATGTTGAAAACTTTCTTTATACAAAAGTATTCATTCATACACACATATCCAAATAGATTACAACTGAAAGCTTTCATATCATCATTTTAATTGAATATACATATGTACGTGTGTGTATTTGTGTTGAAGTCAAGCATGAAGGTGGCGTGCAGTAAATAGTTTATCATTATTAGATATAATTTAACCAAATTGAAATCACCTACTTCCTCCGTTTAATGAAGAGGTCAAAATAGAAGCAGCTGTCTCAATATTAATAATAATAATAATCTAAGGAGTTTAATAATAAATTTAGTTTTTCCATTATAGCAAGATCATTTTGAGCTCATTATGATCTAAGCAGAATGATGATGGTGATAATAATCATAATTGTAATAGAATAGTAGAATAAGGGTGAATAATTAATTAGAATTCATCATTCAAGACGATAGTTCCTTGTTTGACCTGAAACTATTCAACGAATATAATATGATATAGTTTATAAGTAAATAAACATTCATTCATATGGTTCATATAGTTTATTCAGTGAATTAAAACTAAATGAAAATAAGATAATTAATTTCTATGAAGACAGTTTCTTTAAAGAACTGAGTTAAATTAGGGTGATAACTGATATCTATCTATCTATCTATCTGTGACAGTGAACCGAGGTCATTTATATTTGATTGATGTAAAAAGTAACCTCCTCTTTCGATACTAAACATATCCTTTACTTTCTAGTTCTAACTAGCTCAATATCCAATTAAAAAAAGAGTTCTTTTTTGAGTTCTGACAACTATCTAAAACCAATGATGTTATGCCGTGTTATGTATGGTCATCAATGTTAGTGTCCACATTGAAAAATAATTGACTGAAACTGATCAACACTTAAGGTACAAGATAAATATAACAATGGCTAATAATACATGGTAAATCATTATGAGAAATAAATTAACTTAGTATTGTTTGTTTGAATGTTCCCATCGATGTGTTAGGGCTGCAACTGGTGAGTCTCTAATTGGCATATGTGCATACTGTGCGTATTGCCTCGATATTGTAGCCTGAATTGACAAACATTATAAACAAAGATGGATAGTGGCTAGCAGTGGAATTCAGGACGCGCTTTTCGTCCTATTTGGGACTCGTCAGCTGGATGCACCTGCATTTCAGAGTTGATGTTCACTCTGGGACTCAAACCAAGTACCTTTCGCTTCAAACACCATCGCGTTATCCACTCGGCCACTTGCTTGTGATGACTAGTCTCAAATAAGAGAAAATGCGCCTCCTGGATTCCATCTTTGTTTATAACGCTTGTGAATTAAGGCTATATCGAGGCAATACACACAGTATGCACATATGTCAATAAGAGACTGAGCTATTGTATGCTCTAGACGGGCGAGCAGAAATTCCATTAGACTATACTTATTGAACCCCATTACTTTCTCCAATCTTTTTAAGACGAGGACTAACATCTATAGTATTGTCAACATCACCGATGTATA
>NC_031499.1:2824276-2827990 GCF_000237925.1 Schistosoma mansoni | reverse complement strand
CACCGCATTATCCACTTGGCTACTGAGTCCTGATTACCACATGCTTGTGCAATGGGGTGAAATTGAAATTCACTTATTATTGTTTGTTTGTATCTTCCCATTGATGCTTTAGGACTGAAACTGGTTAGTCTCTAATTGACATATGTGCATAATGTGCGTGGTGCCTCGATATAGCCTTAATTCACAAGCATTGTAAGCAATGAGTGAACATCAATTCTCTTATTTGAGACTAGTCAGCACAAGCAAGTGGCCGAGTAGATAACGCGATTGCGTTTGAAGCGAAAGGTAATGAGTTCGAGTCCCAGAGTGAACATCAACTCTGAGATGCAGGTACATCCAACTGACGAGTACCAAATAGAACGAAACGCGCATCTTGGATTCCACTGCTAGCCACTATCCATCTTTGCTTACAGTTATGGGAAGTAGTTATTATTTTCGATGAAAACTAAATGTATCATTATCATTAAAACTCAAATCATCAGTCATGAAGAGTGTCGTGAAATAAGCTAATAGTTAATGCATGAATTCAGTTGATCGATTTTTTTTAAGTAAAATATAAGGATTAAGGATAAATATGAGACAATTAATAATGTTGTAGATTAGAAGTGTTCCATCCTGATAGATTAAAAAAGGATCAGAAAGGGTTTTGTGGAGATTTTAATATTCTCATAGTTGAAATCATGAGTCAATTGAAGCTAGACCACCATTAAAAATCTGGAAGCACTGGACGGCCGTTTCATCCTATTATGGGACTCCTCAGCAGTGTGCATCCGCTTGGATGATACCCTACAAGTGATATATGTATAACTTGTTTTGAAAAATAATGTTAAATAACTAAGATAGTTTTCCAATGGTATTTGTTCCATGGCACTTTATTTCGGAAAAGGAATAAAAAGGATTTGTTACAAGAGAGTTTTTATTATTTCCTGATATAACTACTCTACATTTGTAGTGTATCTATAAAATTTGAAAACTTATACAAAACATTTGGTATGTTAAATGATTAGGCAATCAGTGAGGAAATAGTTAAGGTTCATGACCAACTGTTAGTGTGTAAATAAAAGACACTGAGTTTTACTGGTGTCCTTCTATGGTTACTGCTAGTCTATAGTCCGGAGGGTTAGGCATAGTTTAAGTAAACCCATACTATCCAAAAGAAACGTAAATATGAAAAGAGACGCTAACCAGAAAGTCATTTAAAAAAACTGAGTCGAATGAAAATAAATTTTTTCTGATAAAACTATTTCATTATTTGAACTCATTAGTCTCTTAAAGCTAGACCACCATGGAAAACCTGGAAGCACTGAACGGCCGTTTCATATGCTCAACATTGATTGGTTTCAAGTGGAATTTCCTAGAGATCTAGTGAGAAGCCAAGACCAGTGGAGTTCAACCGGGTCTGATGTGAGATAATAACTCACTGAAGATAATAGTGAAAGGTGGTACAATTTCATGAATTGGTTGAATTTAAACATTAACACTGTCTGATTTCGGATCAGTGGTCTAGAGTTTAAGCACTCACACACTTGATCGGTAGGCTCTGGTTTGGATTCTAGAGAGCGGAATCGTAGATGCGCACTGTTGAGGAGTCACATACTAGAATGAAACAACCATTCAATGCTCCCAGGTTTCCCAAATGTTGGTCTAGTTTTAATTAACACATGAATCCAACTATTAAACTACTACAATATCTACAAAACCCCATACGTTCTTCATTAATATCAATCATTCTAATTTATTTCCATGTATAAATGTTTCGCTTTCTTATTGTGCCTTTATTTGTTTAAATTATTAAGTTGTTATATGATCAATTATTGTTCCATGTTTAATTATTTCAAAAGATTCTATTGTTTATTTATTTATTTGTTTATTCAATTATCCATCTTTTAATCATTTTTCAGAATAAAATAACTATCTATAAGCAAAGATGGATAGTGGCTAGCAATGAAATGCAAGACTCGCGTTTCATCCTATTTAGGACTCGTCAGCTAGATGTACCTGCATCTCAGAGTTGATGTTCACTCCGAGACTCGAACCCAGTACCTTTCGCTTCAAACGCAATCGCGTTATCTACTCGGCCACTTGCTTGTGCTGACTAGTCTCAAATAAGAGAAAACATGCTTCCTGGATACCATTTTTGTTTAGAATGATTGTGAATTAAGGCTATATCGAGGCAATACACACAGTATGCACATATGTCAATTGTAGTCCTAAACATAAGTGGTAAGATTCGATTAAACTATATTAAGTGAACTTAAATAACTACCCTATTTGTTTTAATTTGATAATTTATATTTATATTATTTTAAAAATAATTGAACAGATTCAATTACTTTCATCTACTGAAGTTTCTCATTATCTGTCTAACTTATTGAACAATAGATGGTACATAAATAATTTAATAAAATGTATTTATTATTGTTACTAACTCTAATCAAATAATAATACACTTCAAATTCACTTGGTATTGTTTGATTGAATCTTCCCATTGACGTTTAGGACTACAATTGATCAGTCTCTTATTGGCCATATGTGCATACTGTGTTTATTGCCTCAATATTGTCTTAATTCACAAACAGTAAGTGTCTATCAGGGCTCAGTAGCTTACTGGATAACGCGATGGTGTTTTGGGCGAAAGTTACTGAGTTCGAGTCCCAGAGTAAACATTGACTCTGAGATGCAGGTACATGCAGTTGACGAGTCCCACGTAGGATGGAACGTGAGTCCTGGATTCCACTGCTAGCCACTATCTGTCTTTGTTTATAATAATACGTTTGGCTTTTTTTTAAATATTTTTAAATAATTTTAAATTTTGCTAAATAAATTGCAACTATCACTATGATGAGAAAATAATTGTTTAAATGATCTGGTTCACTTGTCATGTAAATCTTAATAACTATATTTCCGGATGAAATCGACAATAATGTTATTCGTTGGGATGTAGGTTTTGTTCATCTATATGTTCATGTAAATGTATCTAGTGTGATTTTGTTTTCAATTAATTTATAAGTGATTCAAAATGCTATCCGAGCCTAGACCGAATTGTTTTCTTTATTTTTTCATAGTTCAAAGCGTGAGTCAATTGAAGCTAGACCACCAGGAAAAACCTGGAAGCACTGGACGGCCGTTTCGTCCTATTGTGGGATTCCTCCACAAAACCCCTACTGATAAAATTAATTAATTAATTTTCTATTACTCCAGTTTGTATCAATTATGAATGAGTTACGCACACACTGTTATTCTCGAATTGTATTAGTGTGTGGTTAGACATTTTTGCTGGTCAGAGGCCTATGCTCCTTTGGAAGTAACAGGCGTAAGTAAGTAAGTGGTTAGACATTTGAAGCATATTATTGTATGTGTTTTGAGTTATGATTAAGTAGAATACAATAGAGAACTAATCTACTTTCTATCTTCGTCTTCCGAATAGAGACTGGGTTAAAAGTATCTCGAAGAGTAATATGTATTGACGTCCCTATTATTATTCAAAGGTCACTGAATCGTCCCGTTAACAGGTCACTGGTCCTACTGATACTATAATCAAATTAATCAATAGTCAGACTAAAGAGATCATACATTTATTTTCCTACCATTACTGCCCGACTACACCAGGACCCAATACAACCAGATATCTGTTTTCATTCCTAACACAATAAGAAATATTATCGATCATTCAACATAAATCATCGCAAAAACAAGTGGCTATCAGGACTCAGT
>NC_031499.1:2771975-2824076 GCF_000237925.1 Schistosoma mansoni | reverse complement strand
CGGCCGTCCAGTGCTTCCAGGTTTTTCCTGATAGTCTAACTTCAATTGACTCACGCTTTTAACCATGAAAATACTAAAATTTCCACAAAAACCCCTTCTGATTCTTTATTTTTTACCAAAGAAACTTATATTGATAAGGTATATTTATTGTTTGTTTGTTTTTTAAGTTTAGACATAATGGAAATAAAAGATTATACTCTTAATAATTCTTGGGGAAACTTTTGTGAAAAGTTTTAGGAGTAACTTAGACAACAATTGATTATGGTATTTTCATATTGATTGGATTATGACCATATCCATTACTGACTTTTAAGTTTGTTCTCTGTGAACTTATTGAATCTTAAGTCCATAAAGTTTGATAAATACACTCGTGTTTTTTTACACAATCTACTATTTACTATAAAATGTCTCCTGAACATTATATATTCAATATATTTTTCTTTATATAAAGCTGAATAACTTCTAGGGTCTGGGAATTAACTAGAAAGTCGTTATTTAAGCTTTCAAGTACACTATTCACCGTCATCAAGTTATGGTAGTATGTTTCTAATACATTGAAGTTGGATCAGCTTCCATATGTAGATGAAATTTACTCAAAGATATAGTGGTACGAGATCATGATTTTTATTGCATAATTCGCTTGTGAGATTCCAGTTGACGATTGGCAGATAGTTTTCAGATCAATATCAACTAGAGATCCTTCAAAAACCAATAAAGCAGTAGGTAGTTGATTTATCCTATGACAGTGGACTAAAGGTATTATGCTTCCCGAAAAATGTCTGATAATTCCATGTTAGATTTTGTGTGTAATCCTTCAGAGTTACAAACTTAGTTAGAACCAGGCATCCAATTGAGCTCTGCATTTTTATAGTCCTAGCAAAATTGGTGATATAATCTTGCTTTAGTTTATGTGGTTAGGTATGTAACCAATAATATTTT
The DNA here is from genome assembly GCF_000237925.1 of Schistosoma mansoni. NCBI lineage: Eukaryota > Metazoa > Platyhelminthes > Trematoda > Strigeidida > Schistosomatidae > Schistosoma > Schistosoma mansoni. Next base: position 2,823,137 of record NC_031499.1, on the reverse strand, counting down.
CATGGACGAGTCGATAACGTGATGGCATTTGAAGCAAAAGGTACTGAGTTCGAGTCCCAGAATGAACATCAACTCTGAGATGCAGGTACATTCAGCTAACGAGTCCCAAATGGGACGGAACGCGCGTCAAACTGGATCCCATTGCTAGCCACTATCCATCTTTGCTTACCATGCTTGTGAATTAAGGCTATATCGAGGCGATACACACAGTATGCACATATGCCAATCGAAGACTGTTCAGTTGCAGTCCTAAAACATCAATGGGAAGATTCAAACAACACAATACCAAGCGAATTTTCATGATATTTATCAAAAAAAAGATGTTTGTAGTGTAGTCCTACAACAAACCATCATTGAACATACACTGCTAAGTAAGGAAGTATTCAAGAAGCTTTTAACTAATTAATAGTTTAGCGAAAAATTTGTTGAATAATTCCAACAGTTACAACAGTTACTGTTACTGTTACAACATTCAAGGGTAATTTTCATAGTATACTTAAACTTTACTTATTTCCTAAATGCCCATTATCATGTCAATTTTGTAGAATCTGTCAGTTTATGGATATTTCTTCAATGCTTTAGGAAATAAGTAATCTGAATGTAAAATGCTAAACTACCTATGTGATACTAATAATGTGAATAAATTCTAAATTCGTTATTTGTTCATGAATTTCCATCAACGTCAATCAATCAAGATTTGTTACTGTATCGCAAACAAATTTATTATTAACAAAGATGGATAGTGGCTAGCATTGTAATCTAGGAGGCACGTTTTATCCTATTTGAGACTCGTTAACTGAATGTATCTGCATCCCACAGAGTTGATGTTCTCTCCTGAATTTGAACTCAATACCGTTCACTTTAAACTTCATTGCATTATCTTTTTATTACTGAGTCCTGATAGTCACCTGCTTGTGCATTGTGGTGAAGTTTAAATTCACTTGCTATTATTTGCTTGTGTCTTCCCATTGTTATTTAGAACTGCAATGGATCAGTCTCCGTTCATATCATCAGTTTAACTACTAACTATACTTTGTGTTTACACAAAAATCGTTAATCTGTTATGCTTGTAGAATTGATTGTATTTCATGCCTAGTAAAACCAATAATTAAATATTAACGTTATGATTATGGGAGAAGAGAATCACTTAACTACATAATACTCAATGAATATAATATTATAATTAAAATGACTTCTTACATAATAACCAATCGATTAATGGTAAAAAAGCAGTGACCAGTGGAGTTCAACCAGGTCTGTTGTGAAATATCAACTCACTGAAGACAATGGTGGACTATTGCTCAATTTTGTTGATCGATTGAAGTTAGACATTAACACCGTTGGATGCCGTCTCAGTGGTCTAGGGATTAAGCGCTCGCGCGTGAGACTGACAGGTCCTGTGTTCGAATCACGCAAGTCGGGATCGTGGATGCGCACTGCTGAGGAGTCCCACGCTAGGACGAAACGGCCGTCCAGTGCTTCAATTGACTCATGATTTCAACCATAAAAAAACTACTAAAATCTCCAGAAAAAACCCGTTCCGATAAAAATAAAAATAACTAACTCATCAACATGACTACATTTCTGTTCTTCATCATTATATTTTAATGTGTTTGTAGGAAACGATAATGATTTTATAAAAATATATGTAATTTAATAGTTGAATTCATGAGTTAATTAAAACTAGACCATCATGGAAAACCTGAAAGAATTGGACGGACATTTCGTTCTAGTATGTGACTCCTTAGCAGTGCTCACCTTTGATTCTGCTCTCAAGATTCAAATCCAGAACCTATCGATCTCTCGCACGAATACTTAACCTCTAGACCATTGAAACGACATCCAACATTGTTAATTTATCTAACATATCATTTCAACAAATAATCAACTTTCTTCTCATTGTTCATGTATATATATATATATATCTATCTATTATATATTTTAGATTATCCATCATCAATAAACTGTAATATAAACAAATGAAGTTACAAATTCTTATATTATTCTATCATTATAATTTATATTATTGTTTCATTCAAATTATAATTAAATCTAATCAAAATTTCATTTATTCAATTAGTAATTTATTGATTCAATCAATTATTGATTATATTTACATTTTATTGATTATTTTTATCATCATCATCATCATCATCATTAACACATTGAATTATCAAAAAATTAAACAAATTTTCATTATTCATTTATATAACAAGTGTTTACCATCCATTACTACTAATAATACTACTAATAATATTGTTAGTAGTATCAGTAGTTCAGTTATTTTCTTTCTTCAACAATCATATGATTATTATTTAAATCTATTCTATTTATTAAAATTATGTTCATAGAATTATTTGATTGGAGATGGTATCATTATTATTATTATAAAAATTGGAAATCAATAATAATCATTTATTTGAAATCGATAATTTATATGGATTTATTGATTTTATTATTAAATTTAAATAAAATTCAATCAAATTTTATTAATCAATCAAATATGTCTTTCAATAAAAACATATCTTATAATTTATATAATAATAGTAATATAAAAAATCAATACATTATTGATTATCATTCTTATCATAATATATCAAATATTCAAATAATTCATAAAATTGAACGTCGAAGTAATTCAAAACAACAACATCAAGGACAACATCAAGGACAACCTCATGGACGACAGGAACAAATTACAAATTATAATGAACCTGAAGAAATTACAATACCTGATTATACATTACCATATCAAGATGTTAAATGTATGGAATTTATTCAATCAACTGAAATTAAATATATAAAAGATTCATCAATGTTAAATGGTTTTTTTGGTATGTCTAATTTACCTAAAAGAACAATTGAATATAGTTTTCAAACACCTAATTATCCATCACCATATCCATTAAATATTGAATGTATTAAAGTGATTGCTGGTAAGTTTATATACAGATTAATTACTTTTTCTTTTTACAAAAATGAATTTCAACAGTTGAATTCATGAGTCAATTAAAAGTAGACCATCATAAAAAACATGGAAACACTAAACGGCTATTTCATCCTAGTATGAGACTACTCATCAGTGTAGACAGTTATGCACATCAGACAATAGATGAAAGATTGCACAAGATCACGAATCGATTAAAGTGGTCTAGAAGTTTAGAGTTCACACGTGAGACAGAAAGTCCTGGGTCTGAGTTTATGCGTTAGGGATCATGGATGCGTACTGTTAAGGAGTCCCATAATAAAATATAATCATTGTCCAATGTTTCCAGGTTTTCATTTATGATTTATCTAGAGTATGTTCATGATTCAAACTTTAAAAATTCACGTTTATGAAAACTGAAGCATTTGTTAACCTTACTTGTTATGAAGTCGAACTTGTCAGATTTATTAAGCAAGCCAAACATTGACTTTATCATGTTACAATAAAAAAGAGGTGATTTTTAAGTAAGAACCGATTCTTCTTTTCAATAAAATTATCATTCTTGTTATTATTTTTATCGTGAAGATAATACGTTAAATGTGACAGCTAAAGATTTAGGATTGTATCTTGAGTTGTGACCACGGATAATGTAAAGTTCTAAGTACATACAAAATAATTTTGATGATTTGCTATCGTTTTTATTAATGATTGCTCAGTTAGTATCAATCTAATTAATCAATCATCTAGTAGTGATCGATGAAACGACTACCTATCAAGTCGTAATGTGACTAATGGTTTAAAAAACATTTACACTGTATTCAAACTTTAGCCGATTCATAATACTCAACAAAACAAACCCTGCTTAACCTGAGTTCCATATTATTTATCACTTAACAACAAAGCCTACATAGGATCTTGAAGCAATTACTTTTTATTGAAGAAATTTCATCTTATATCACACAGCTTCATAATCTGAAATTTTATAGTTGTGAACAAGAGCACAACTAGGGGAAAATCGACTGTATTTAAGCACTAGTTACAGACTATCTCATTAAATTCTGATAACCATAAAGTAAACAATTAATTTTCAAAATAACAATCAATCGTCTCAATCTTAAATGTTCCTTCTGCAAATATCAGTCCATCTTCTCTGATTTCATTGTTTATGCATTTTCCTACCGATTGTGCTTCATTCCTGTTCTTTCGTCATCGATCTTCTGCCAAAAATACATTCTATGCCTGAACATCACCATAAACTACTTATGTGATTATAAGTAGACCACATCACATTATCACAGAATCATTCAAGCAATAGTTGACCTCTTGTATATAAACCATATTATGAACTTCAATCCCCCACAATTTTTTTCTCGAAAAAGTTTATTGTTTCCAAAATAAAAATAATAATTTTTTTTGTTTTTATCAAAATAACTTAGACAATTCATTGAATTGATGGTGAGTATATAAATAAAATTTTAAAAAAAAAGATTTAATTATAATTTATTTATAAAAGAAAAAATGGAAAAAAAATTTTTTTTCTTTTCTTCTAAATAAAACCATAACAAAGACAATAACACCAATAAATTTTTTTTCAAAAAAAGCAAAAAAAAGAAAAGCAAAACAAAAAAAAGTTTCATTTTTCCGTATATATATACATAGTTTCACTTAAACTTCATTTTGTATGTTACATTCTATATGTTCTATTTATTTATGATGAGCACTTATCTGTTTAACTTACATATAAACACACATATACACATACATACACATATAGACACACATACAGTGTTGCCTTGGCGATTATCACCATATCTATATCTTGTTTTGGTTTCTATGATAATAATAATCAATCAATCGATTATAAATTGTTTATTTATTATGATTATTAATATTGTTTTTTTTTTTGCAATAAGCAATTTGTTAGCGAAAAAAGAAAAAGGGAATCGGTTCAATGAATTTAAATTAATTTTTATTTTTATAAATAAAGTTTTATATTTTTTGAAAAAAAAGAGGGAAGTGACATTGAAAACAAAAACTGAAATGTGTGAGAGGATAAATGACGAAATCATTTAATTGGATCGAAAAAATTTTTTTTCTTTTTAAAGAGTAATATTTATAGTAGTGTAGAGAACTTATTCTTCTTCTAATTTTTGAACTAGAATTCGGAACCGTTTTTATGAAATTTAGTGTGCCTAAAACGAATTTAGCTAGATAATATGTGCCAACTTTGAAGTATATACGAATTTCCATAATTGAAAGCATTAGTCAATTGAAGCTAGACCACCAAGGAATACGTGAAAGCACTGGACAGCCATTTCGTCCAATTGTGGGACTATGAAAATACTAAGATCTCCACAAAACCCTTTCTGATATGTATATTTATTTGTATATATGAACATGTCTGTCTCTCTAACCACATATGTAAATGTCTATGGTTAGTTACAATGAAGCAGGAATCTTTGCGTGTGTAATTAATGAAGATAAATTTATATTTGAATAGTGACTGTTTTTAAATTTTTGTTTGATGACTGATGTTATCCGTCACGTTTTTCGTGTTTATTTATTCATTATTTTTGGACATGTTTATAACAGACGATTACATATAAGCAATAAATAAAATCTTTGATGAAAGTTGCACTTCAATTGTATTTATTTATTGAAACACATAAATATTGGTACAAGGAAGCACCAAATAGATATGCGCCACACAAATCAAATTAGATTAGGGGACCAAACCCCGAGCCTTTGACCTAAAGATCTGAACTACAAGGCTGTGGAGCATTGTAAGGAGATGCAGTCCCATCGTAGTCGGCAACCGATTATTGATTCATACGCCATTCGTTCCTTCAGGATACTGGACCCCATGTGCACTAATGGTTTGGAATGAGGGTTTTTCAACTACCCTAGGTGAACTTTCCTTGTCCACCAACCCGGTTAGAGCTCCGGACATTCGCTTTTCGTCCTCTCGATTTCGTAAACAACACCTCCGCGTAGCGATTAGGAATTTCCTGAGTGGCCGTATACGTGTGGCCATGTGAGAGCATTTGGAGAGGGAGAGCGGACTCTCTCCACTCTCGGCCGTACCAGGACATTTGGGGGCAATACTTCAATTTTAAGCCCTATTATACTACATGAGTTAAAAATTGATTGAAATAGCTCGTCAAAAGACATAAGTTGAACAGTGAAAATCTAGTACATGACCTTGGCAATTTTAAACGACGTAAAGCAAATTTATTGTCTGGATTATTTTTATAAAAAAAATTGGAAGTGATTTTCCCTACTGAATGACATAATGAATAGTATTGAGTTTGCTTATGAAGATTATGATTATCAGGTCTTAATTTATTAATCATTCTAAATTCATCATTGAAAGTAAATAATGCTCTGTAGAAACCTATTTGATCAGCTGTCTTTCTAAGAAATGTGGAAATACAGCCATAAAGTTTCCTGTGTTTATTTGATTTTCACTAATCAATTGTTGATCTACAAATGGGTTTTTAATAGAACAAAATAAGACACATTCGAAGAGGGAAGAATCAAGGTTATCTTAATGAAATTCCTGTGCGAAGAAGGGGATGATTTGAAAAATTTTTAACGGTGAAGATAAATGGAGGCTGGTCACTGTTAGAAAACTTATTAAGACATAGTTTCTGTCAACTATACACAATTCAAAGAGTTATAATATAGGAATTCTATGCAATATTAATTATTTTGTGTCTAGAATTCGATTGTCATTATTATTAATAATTGAATATAAATATACTTAATGATATATTACTGTTGTATGAAAGCATAACATGGTGATGTCAAAACCTACTTCTTATGTATGAGAAAATCTCAATACTACTGAAATAGTGACAGTTTCAAAGTTAATTTGACGATGAAAACTTCCCCCATATTTGTTTGATTATTTCGATCAAACTACTTATTAGTAATAACAATTAAATGTAGATTATGATGCAGTGATTTCGATGGAGTTTCATTGTCTGAAGGGATTCGTTTACTTACGAAGTGTTTACTGTTCCTCTGGACAACGTCATCTTCAAAAATTTCGGGTAGAAATGAAATATTGGAACTCATCTATATTTGGCTAACAGCTCAAAGATTAAAAAATCTCGCTCAGGAAATGAAACTCCATCAAGATCATTCATGTCAGCTATAAAGCTTCTTCACTGTCTATAATGAATTACATTTTCTTAAGGAGTGGTTTTCAGAAAATAATTGTTTTCGCTTGAATTCTTCAGTAAAGCAAATTTTGCAGTACACTAGTATAAATGAGTGCTATTAGGAAACAAAAGCTTATATCAAATAGATAATTATTGAGAATTGTGATGTAAAGATCGAACGTTTTCTTCCAGTATAGAACATTATGTCCTATTGCTCACTTAAGTAATTAATCTACATTTTCTTGCTCTTCCCCACCTATTTATGTAGAGTAGAGAGTGTAAGAATGTATACGATGATTTGATATTATAGTTAGTTTGAACTCATCAGTAAGACGCTTTTGGGATTTTGAGTGGAATGACGCACTTAGGTAGATTCGAAATCTCATTACCAAGCTCTACAGTTTACGAAAACTCAGCTTAACCACTCAGAAAGCAACATCATTATTTTATATTAGGTTAGTTGAGGCTCGAATCATTCTTAGGTCATGTCCTCGATTATGAAGTTGTCAATATGATTCTGAGTACCTCATAGATCATAACTGTCTGATATCACGAAACCTTGATTTATGAAGTGTGAATGTTTTCATCCAAATATGTAACATATATATTACTACTGGATAATATTTCATTTGTCATTTGAACTGGATTAAGTAGATACATATTTGAACTTCATAAAATGTATATTAGTTATTAATTTAGTAATCATGGTAGATACTTAGCATTGTTTGTTTGAATCTTCCGATTGATGCTTTAGAACTACAGCTGATCAGTCCTTAATCATCAATGGGAAGATTCAAACAAACAATATTAAGTGTATTTAAACTTCACCCGATTGCACAAGCAAGTGTCTATCAGGACTCAGTAGCTGAGTGGTTAACGTGATGGCGTTTGAAGCAAACGTTTCTAGGTTCGGGTCCCAAAGTGAACATTTATTCTGAGATGCAGGTACATCCAGCTGATGAACCCCAAAGAGGACGGAATGCGCGTCTTGGTTTCCACTGCTAGCAACTATTCATCTTTGCTTATAATGTTAGATATTTTCATAACTGAGTTTTTTGTCTAATTAAATCGTTAGATCAATGATACCAAGAATAAGTGAGGAATGCTGACACGAAATAAGTCGAACAGTAGTACTAAAGTCAACGAGAACGCAAGTGGGGACAACTGAATGTAGTGAAACATTATAAAATATTTTGATAAAATCTGAGAACCATACAGTAAATATTTCAATTTTAGAATGTCAATCAGTTGTCTCAGACTTCATTGTTCCTTCGTTTCCACACCAATCACTTGGTATTCTCGTTCTTTTCACTTCGATTTTAGTAACCTTATTCTGCCAGGCATTTCACTTTCGCTTGATCATGCATACTATTTATATCTATCGACATCAGTAGAACACACCACAGTACCCCTCACTTGTTAGAAGAAATACCACACTCATCTGATCATGTACAAACATAAGCATTTAAAAAATCTACTGTCATATTTTCAGCGGTAAGGAGACGCAATACAATAACTATGGGTAATAACAAATGACCTTTAGAAAGCTTAAGAGTTACTTGAGGATTAAAACGTGTACTGGTTAGTGAGTACAGATCCTGTTAAAAATCTGAAGATTCAGATCTGTACGTTTTTGAATAATCTCACCAAAGCTAGATAAACAACAGGAGATAAGTAAACCATCCAGCTCAAAAGAACACAGTTCCAGTAGATTCATCCTCCTAAAGTACAAATTTTCTCCATCAAATTATGAGATGACAGTTGAGAGTCAAAATGTTTGTTTATTCGAGTTATGTAATCATAAATGTGTCTAAATTTCAAATTAACAGATGTTAGGCAAATATTAAAGCTTTGAATATTATCCTTTTTAGAGTTTATATCTGTACATTGATGAAAAGTAATAAAACTAGACAAAATAACCATTAGTGTTGTCAGTAATTTTCATCAGGAACCGTTGATAATTCCTAGAACATGTCTCCAGGAGCTAGAGGAATGCTAAAAATATTCTGCCAAATTAATGTTTTGCAGGGACTTCTAAATGAATCGTAGAAGACAATCAAAAATGTCTTAACTAATCTGACTGAAGAATTACCGATTCTGCTATTCATTCTGGAGATTTCTTCAGAAGCTTCTTACGTCTTTAGATCGTACATTATCTTATAAATATCCGTGATCGTCAAACATGAATTTAACTTGAGAGTAGATCTTTTCCTACTTCACACCATTTGTATTACATTTAGTGTCCAATTGTATAAGACTCTTGAGAACTAGAAAGCAGTTAGGAAGTCAATATCAAGCGATCTACATGCAAAGTAGATAAGCTTTTCAATTCTTACTAATTTATAGTGAAATTATTGGTATTTTGACGTATTTGACGTATTATGTAATTCACATAAGTATGTTTTATTATAACTCAAATGTATAAAAATCTCCTGACTTCCCCCCAAACTTTGTTTTTTTTCACACAGCACCTACAGATCAACATCGTATTGTGTTACATTTTCGTGGAACATTTGAATTAGAACCAGAATCACATTGTACAACAGATTTTTTAGAAATAAGAGATGGTGCTTTTGGATTTACTACATTATTGGGAAGATTTTGTTCAAAACAAGTACCTGATTTAGGCGCTGGTCTCATATCAACTGGTCAGTATATGTGGTTACGATTTCATAGTGATTCAACTATTGCTCATAGAGGATTTCAAGCAGTTTATCGGTTTATTCAAACAGGTAAATCACACTGATAGGTATATTTTTTTATAAAATGGTTTTGTGAAGATTAGTTTATTATATATATAGTATTTGTCATAGACCTATTTCAGTGCGGTCATCACTGAATACCCAGATACATTGGACAGATATTTCGACCTAGTATAGGAATTCCTAAGGATACCTGATGGTCTTGAGTTTGGTCTTTAGTGCAGTTGTGTTCACACACTTCTGAGAAGTTCTATAATGGAAAGAAACAGTTGTTGATCTTTTGCTGGTTCTCACAGACACATCAACTGTGGTCAGTCTATAATGACATGTATTGTATTAGTTTTCTGTTGGAATCAGTCATTATTGTAAGTAAAGGATGCTTATGACTATGAATTGGTTTTATCTAGACAATTCTTGAAATCTCAGAACCATTAGATAGTTTAAGATTACTTAGAAATGTTCATTAACGACGTAGCTAGAGAGTGAATTCAATATTCTCAGTCTCAAAAATAGTGAGTTGGCCTTAGACCAGCGAGTCGAAATCAAATGGCGAGCATTTCATTCTAAATTAGTTCATGGTATTTCATAATCACCATTCTTTCCTAACAGTGATATCTGTCTCGCTACTAGAACTGAGAGAAAAAGTTAGAAAACCTATAAAGTTTTGTTTTATTCAACTACCCACAGAGCTATAAGATATAAACAAATACATAATTTTAAGTTTATTTAATCACTGAATGGGCGAACATCTTGTTAGTTAAATGTAAAATCTTTTACATATTGATGATTGACACAGAAACAACTGCTAGGTGATCCACTTCAGGAATACACTATATATTCATCTATGTACCTCTAGGGTTAATTCTATTTGAAAGAGCTTAGCATAGTTTCTCACACCATCCAGTTCTTGAAATAATCTTCCAAACTCTAAGAGTTCTACGCACCCGCAGTTGATAAAGCTTAAAGAATAAACGTTATTTAAATATTCGTTAATACTATTGGACAAAAGCTAATCCTGATTAATTAGATAGTGCGAATATACACACATGTATACATAAATGCATATAAACATGTACTGAATAAATCTTTTCAAATTAGTGGCTACATTGTAACTTAATAGATGAAAGTCGATAAACTCTAAGACCTCATATGACATGATAGTAGTTGTAATTCAGTGAATAAATTTTTGTTAACATTCTAGTCCTGAAGCTCAGTCTTGGCACCTTTGACTATGACAATGTGTAGTGTGGTTGAAATGTCACAAGATTACATGTGTATATATAATAGAAAACATATTTATCCACTTCTGTTTCATTTTCAGGTTCACACAAGCCAACGGATAGTGTTTCACGTGAGTTTATCTTTTTTTCTTTAAAAAAGTTATTTGAAGCTTTATGTTTAAAAGTAATACCAACTTCTATATTGAAATTGCGCGTGATGAAAACCAAAGACTGATGATAAGGATTTATTTTAGATTCTAAAAATGAATCAAAGTGATACATGGACACACTAATTTTTTTGTACAGTCGAATTTTCAATCAAAATTTTTATATAAATTAACTGAATCAAATTTAATATCAACTGATAAATGATTTACTTTCTGAACATATACTGATCCATTTTCAAAATGATTTGGTTTTACTATTTCGATTCTGTCGTATCCGTTTTTTCAGATTAAACATTAATTCACCAATAACTTGTAATAAATAATCAGTCACTCAGTCTTGAATGCTGTTAGAGGTATAAGAGCGGTTATCACTTCCCAGTTTCCCACATCATGGGAGGGTTCTTCTGAAGGTACCTGAAAAGGAAATGGGGTTACGGGTGGTCTTAGTGACCTGAGTGTGTGACCGCCGTGACCAAGAAACAACCACTTGAGGTCGGTCACAGACGACTTTTTGTGGATTATTTTAGTGTTAGCAGCGAACTTGTTGAAACCTTACCACCGGAGACGGATATCCGTGGGATAAGACGAGGTATGCATTTCAAGGTCAACCTTTTTTAATCCCACCCTTCCTTGTGGGAAGGCAGTATCGCTGTTATGCTGGTTGTCTGAAGGAAGCACCTTACTGCCGTCACACCTCTGTACAGTCAGCAGTACGACTTCGCCCTTGTACCTTGAGTTTGCTGCTTTTAGTCTTGTCGCTCTTCAACCGACGTGTCTGGCATGGTAGGACCTTGAGTAACTATTGTTCCAGTTAGTGTAGTTCGACTGGTTCACTACGATAGGCAAGCCCGACCATCACGTCAAGGCAGCAACAACGATTGCGTTTAAATAGTCAACGTTCCATTATAAACTTATCACTTTAAAAAAACTATTGATGGAAATACATGTGATTCTCAATAAAATTCAGAAAAAGACTGAGCACCGTTCTGACCATCATTAGACACAGTTTCTAATCATGCAATACATTTGATGATATAAAAATGGTGATTGTAAATTTTTGTGGAAATTTTTAAATTTCATGCTTTACAAAACGAAATAATCTTAATTAAACAAGACTCACTGGAGAGCTGTTTCATTCTAGTATAATCCTAGTACGCTTAGTCACTCGCAGAGAAAATTGAAAGCCTTGAGTTCAACATCCAATAGGGTCATGAATAGACATTAGGCTGAGAAGACTTTTATTAGGGTAGAAGAGCTATACAGTGCCTCATAGTTTCAAAAGAGTGTCTAACTAAAGTCATTCTATAATTATAAGACCTAAAAAATATTTCATTTGAACAAAGATGGATAGTGGCTAGCAGTGGAATCCAGTTTGACGTGGGTTTCATCCTATTTGGGACTCGTCAACTGGATGTACCTGCATCTTAGAGTTGAGATTCACTAGCCTTAATTCAGGCTATATTGAGGCAGTCCACACAGAATGCACATATGCCAATAAGAGATTGATCAATAACATTCCTAAAGCATCAATGGGAATATTCAAACAAACAATACTTAGTGAATTACATTTGAACGTTTTTTTCTCTCTACAAAAGAATTCAATAAGTAATTAAATAAGTTACTGATTTTAGAAGTAATCGTTTGTAACAACACACACACACAAAAAAAAACAAGAAAAAGGAAAAACAAATTTACCCTCCCGTCTTTTTTTTTACTCTTTTTCATCTTGAACAATGTTCATATTTCAATATTGTTGATATATTTTTTTTTTAAAAAAAGTTTCCAATGATGTACACCTTCTTCAGAAGATTTAGTGTTTTTACTGTATTTTCCTGTTGTTGTTGTTGTTGTTATGCCTGCATATATTACTCACTACTGTTTTGAGTAATATTTAACCAATATAAGTACTTGTTAGTAAAGTAAAATTAATTTAATATATCTACTTACTATCCTTTATATTTAAGCTTACAGTAGTAGTGGTAATTATTTAGTAAATGTTTGGAGGGTATCTTATCTCCTCTCACTCTCTCTCTCTGACACTAATACATACACAAATACATATGAATATATAACCACACACATATAGGTATACCTATTCATCAACATACATATAGTCAATCTTCATAGATGAAATGTTCCATGTACATATATATAAATATGTGTATATGCGCATGTGTGGCTGTACATTGTATAACATTGAAGAGAGACACAAGAATACCGCCATCAGTGGTAACAGCTGAAACACTAATATAATAATCTTAATATTAATTGTAATAACATTATAATTTATTAGGCGAAAAAAATAACACAACAACTAGGCATAACAAAAACTCTTGTTTAATTGGAATTAATTTAGGTCACGCATATGACTACTACTAACACTACTACTACTACTACTACTCCTTCTACAAATATTACTTACTAAACGAGGCTATTTGACATTAGTTCTATGCAAAAATTCGATTAAGAAAATGATTTAAAATAAAAAGAACCCAGGGAAAAAAAAATTGTAATGAATTTTATGATTTGCTTGTACAATAAATTCAATTTATGAAGATTTTGAAATAATATAGTAATTTTATTACTACTACAACTGTGGTATGTACTACTGATGTCGATATAGATATAAGTAGTGTGTATCATCAATCAAAAGTGAAATGCCTAGCTGCAGAAGGTTAAGAAAATCGAAGAGAAGAGAATGAAAACATTGAGTGATTGGTGTGGAAACGAAGGAACAATGAAGTGAGGCAATTGATTGATATTTTGTTAATGAAATATTTACTGTATAGTTCTCAGATTTTACTAAGTGATGCTGTAATTTTGTATAGGGATACATTAGTTTGTCCACACTTGTGTTCTCGTTCACTAAGCAACTACTACAAATGATAAAACAATGACAGTTATGTGGAATGGGTAGGATTTTTGAAACTTCATAAATGGTATAATATTGTACGGATTGTAAAGATGTCGACATCTACGGGGAAGCATTGGATACCATAGACAGCTAGGATACAGCTGGACGATCTAGACTTCGCAGATGGTTTACCTCTCATATCACACATTCAGCAACAAATGCAGGAGAAGACGACCATTGTAGCCTTAGCCTCAGCAGCAGTAGGTCTTAGCATACACAAAAGGAAAAGCAAGATTCTTCGAAACAACACAACAAACATCAATCGAATCACACTTGACAGAGAAGCATTGGAGGATGTAAAAACTTTTACATATCTGAGCAGCATCATTGATGAACACAGTTGATCTAATGCAGATGTGAAGGCGCGGATCGGCAAAGCAACAGCATCATTCCCACAACTGAAGAACACACGCAACTCAAAACAACTGTCAACCGACACCAAAGTCACAATTTCCAATACAAATGTCAAGAACGTTCTAATGGATGGAGTGGAAACCTTGAGAACTACAAAAGCCATCATCCAGAAGATAGGAGTGTTTATTAACAGTTGTCTATGCAAAATACTTCGGACCCGTCGGCCAGACACTATTAGCAACAAGTTACTGTGGGAGAGAACAAACTAGTTTTCAGTGGAGGAAGAAATCAGGAAGAAGCGCTGGAAGTGCATAGGACACACTTTAAGAAAATCACTCAACTGCGTCACAAGACAAGCCCTCACATGGAATCTCAAAGGCCAAAGGAGAAGAGGAAGACCGAATAACAAATTACGTCGAGAAATGGAGACAAACATGAGAAGAATGAACAAAAATTGGGTAGAACGAGAAAGGAAGTCTCAGGACAGAATGGGTTTGAGAATGCTGGTTGGCGGCCTATGCTCCATTGTGGGTAACAGGAGTAAGTAAGTAAGTAAGTAATAAGATTTTACAGCCCTTGTGATTGTCACTGTTATTCCATTTTCATTTCGTTTTTGTATAATGATGGAAGTTCAGTGTAAGATTTTCATTCTGTTGTACTGAATCTTTAACATAATACCTAACGCTTGAAGCACTAATAGGTTATTCACGAAATTACTGAGTCTAGATAACTAAAATTCTTATGTTTATTAGTAATTAGCTGTGTTTTCCCGTTGTTTATATTCTAATTATTTACAAAGATCATTATAAATATTACAGTTTCATGAGGTTGATTCAAGTCTGAATGAAACAATTCTCGATTGAGATTGCATAATCATTTTGAGTTCTCAACTAGTTGAATGACTCTGAACTGCTCGTACTGGTTTATGCGTCATTGATCTGGTCACTAAGTCGATGTCCTAATTGGTGATCGTATCACGTGTTAATGACCAAGCGGTATGAGCATAATAAAAGTTACTAGAAACCACTCAGAATATGATTAATAAGTAGTTTGTTTTGCATTCAAATCAATGATTAATTACCCGCCTAACATTGTTTTACAGTATAAGTCACTTTACAGTTTTAAGTATAGAAATATGGACATTGTTGAATTTGATTGAAAACATGAATCAACCAATGTTAGATCAGCACTAGAAACCTGAAAGCATTGGATGATCACTTCATCCTAATATCGGACTTCTTAACAGTGGATATCTACGGTCCTACACATGAGATCTGAATCCAGGACATTCGATCTCTTGCAAGAACACTTAACCTCTAGAGCACTTAGCTGGCATTCATTGATATTAATTTAGATTGATAACTTACTTACATACTTACTTACGCCTGTTACCCCTCGTGAAGGAGCATAGGCCGCACACCAATTTTCTGCATTCAACATTGTCCTGGGCAATCCTTTCCAATTTTTTCCAGTTGTTATTCATCCTTTTCATATCTGCTTCTATTTCTCGGCGTAATGTGTTCTTTGGCCTTCCTCTTTTCCGCTCTCCTTCAGGATCCCAAGTTAGGGATTGTCTCGTGATGCAGCTTGGTGATTTCCTTAATGTATGTCCGATCCACTTCCAACGTCTTTTCCTAATTTCCTCTTCATCTGGAAGCTGGTTTGTCCTCTCCCATAAAACTCTGTTACTTATAGTATCCGGCCAGAGAATGTTCAGTATTTTGCGTAAACAACTGTTTATAAAAACTTTTACATTCTTGACGATGGTCGTAATAGTTCTCCACGTTTCAGCTCCGTACAGTAGGACTGTCTTGACGTTCGTATTGAAGATTCTCACTTTGAAATTATTTGACAGTTGTTTTGAGTTTCATATGTTCTTCAATTGTAGAAATGTTGTCCTTGCTTTGCCAATCCTCGTTTTTTATGTCTGCATCCGATCTTCCTTGTTTATCAATGATGCTTTCCAAGAACGTGAATGTTTCCACATCTTCCAGAGTTTCTCCATCAAGTGGAATTAACTTGGCTTTCGTCGTGTTGTATTTGAGATTCTTGCTTTTTCCTTTGTGTATGTTGTGGCCTATTAATGCAGAGACTGCTGCTACATTTACTGTCTTCATCTGTATTTGTTCGTATGTATGAGATAGGAGAGCTAGATCATCTTTGAAGTCTAAATCAATTTAGATTGGTTGTAAGTTATTTTATTCAATGATTAAACATACACTTATATTATTTATTATTTATATGAATTATCTTTATTTTTTAAAAAGAGGGGGGGTGTGGGAAAACATAAATCGAATTAATATTTAAACAAAATAAAATAATAATTTTAATCTTTAATCATCACGTTATCAATGAATCATTCATTTAATTTTTAAACGAAAAGAAAAAAGAAAAATAAAGAAAAAATAAAATAGAAAAAAGAATAAAAATAAAATTACAAAAAAAATTTTTTTTAATATTATTATATAGAATATACATTTATCAAATACAAAATTATTATAAATGTAATATATATTACTAAGAAAGGAATTAAATTTAATTTCTTAAAATAATAATAATAATAAATAAATGACTCATTATTAATAATAATTATAATCAGAAGGGGTTTTGTGGAGATTTCAATATTTCCATAATTGAAATCATGAGTCAATTGAAACTAGACCACCATGAAAAACTTGGAAGCACCGGACGGCCGTTTTGTCTTAGTATGGGATTCCTCAGCAGTGCGCATCCACGATCCTGCACTCGCGAGCGAGATTCGAAACCAGGACGTATCAGTCTCTAGTGCGAGTGCTTGAACACTAGTCACTGAGCCAGCATTCAACGGTGTTAATGTCTAACTTCAATCAATCCATAAAGTTGAGCAACCGTTCACCAACCGTCTTCAGTGATTTGATATTTCATAACGGACGTGGTTGAACTCCACTGTTAACTGCTTCTCACTAGAACTCTAGGATATATCTCTTGAAGTCAGTCACTAGTGAGCATACGATTATTATCAGAAAAGGTTTTGTAGAGATTTCAATATTTCCATAATTGAAATCATGAGTCTATTGAAGTTAGACCACCATGGAAAACCTGGAAGCATTGGTTAAGTGCTCTTGGGCGAAAGTGTTAGGTCCTGGGTTCGAATCTTGCGAGGTGGGATCATGAATGCGCACTGTGATTGAGAAGTCCCACAATAGGATGAAACGACCATCCAGTGATTACAAGTTTTCCATGGTGGTCTAGCTTCAATTGATTTATGATCTCAACTATGGAAATAATAATGATATTATAATTTAGATATCTAATTTTCTTTCTCTTTTTGTGGATATCAAAGTAACTTTTATAGTTGAGATCATAAGTCAATTGAAACTAGATCACCATAAAAAATCTGTGATTACTGGATGGCCGTTTCATCCTATTATGGGACTCCTCAGCATTGCGCATTCACGACAAATAAAAACAAGTGTTTCTTAGATAAAGTAATGATTTCATCTTAAAATTTTAGTGAATTTATGAAGTTTACTGGTTCTTCTAGGGTTTTTATTAGTTTTTTTTTTCAATATTACCACGTAATGTCTAACTTCAACTAATCCACAAAATTGAGCGACACATCTACTATTGTCTTCAGTGAGTTGATATCTTACAACAGACCTGGTTGAACTCCACTGATCACTGCTTCTCATTAAAACTCCAGAAAACATCTCTCAAAGTCAGTCACTAGTGAGCATATGCTGATTAATATCAAAAAGGTATTTTACATGATGTTTCCAGGTTTTCCATGGTGGTCTAGCTTCAATCGACTCAAAATCACAACTATTAAGATTAATTTTTATCAAAAAAAATAGTTATAATCACGAAAGAACATTGTAAAGTTTATTGTAATAACTTATTTACTTACGTGCTTTACCCCTCATGGAGGAGCATAGGCCGCTCATCAGCATTCTCCATCAGATGGTCGTCTAATTTTGAAGTTTCTTGTTTTTGTTAATAAATGGAAATAATCAAAAAGGGGTTTTATGGATATTCTAGTAATTTTATATAGTTGAAGTCATGAATCAATTGAAACTAGACCATCATGGAAAACCTGGAAGCACTGGACGGCCGTTTCTTCATATTGTGAGATTCCTCAGAAGTCAGTTAATAATGAACACATATTACTAAAACCATTTAAAATTTGAATGAATTTCTGAAAAAAAACGTTTTAATCAAAGTATATAATTATGTCTACTTTCTAAATGAAGTACTGAAGTTCCATTAAGAAGATATAAAAACTCGGCAAATGTAAATTATCACATTCTAAAGAAGTAATCTGAAAGATAGTCAATGATGGAAAATAGTATTCGAATTACTGTTTTAAGTGCATTCAATTTGTCTGACTATTATTATTATCACTACATTCAATATTATATTTCTGGTACAATATAGAATTCTCATCTCGAAGTATTTCAGCATTTCTCCATTCCTTTTTTCTTGATCGTTCTTGACGTTAAATATTAAGTGATCGCCAACTAGATGTTAGCAGTTCAGGAATCGACATCTGAATAACGTAAATTCTATTCAATTCATATTACCAGCAACCACAATGTCTCTGATTGTGCTCTTTCTTAATTTAAACAGCAAAAGGTTGTGAACTTTTCACAAACGCACCTGAATAGGTTGTGCAATTATTGGCATAATGATCTAATGAAACAAAGAAACAGATAACTTGTTGAAATATCTAAATGACAGGAACAGATAGTCCAGATATTCAAGCAGGCTGCCTTCTAAGTTTGGTTAAGTTGAAGTTGTAAAATTTCAATATAAACTTGAAAAACCAATGCATTGTCGCATTTTCTATATATTGACTGATAACTTGTCTTATTGACAATATTATCAATCACTTATTTCATACATTATTATTCTATAAGTGTTAGATTAGTTCCTTTCTGATAATGTTGTTTGTGTTTTATTGTCTTCTTAAGTTTCTATCTTCATTTGTTCTTTCATTCACTATGGTCGTTTTTTAATATAAACTTCGATCCTTGTGACAATTGATTGAGCTCTTTACTATATGTTGACTTATTGTATATTTGTCAATGAGTTTATTGACCAACATTTGGTTTAAATATCATACTTCTAGTAACCCTCTGGTATATTTGAAGTTTCCCCGATTTCGAATTTTCGAAATCGAATTCTTGTCAACTCATTCTTACATACAATAATATTATTGATATCACAGTATATTATCTTGCTGTTAGCTTACATTCATACATATATAAGTGAAGCGGGTGTCCATTTCATTCACCGTAATGTTTATCACAGCATATATTACTGGTGTAATGATCAGAACACTAGTTGGGGACAATCGAATGTGTTAGACACAAATTACAAACTATCTCACTAAATTCTGACAACCATACAGCAAACATTTAATTTGCAAAATAACAACCAATGGTCTCAATCTTCACTGTTCCTTCTGTAAATAATAGTTCGTCTTCTCTGATTTCATTGTTCATGCATTTTCATACCAAGTGTGTTTCGTTCTCGTTCTTTCGTCATCAATCTTCTACTGAAATACATTCAATGCCTGACCATCGCAATATACTACTTATATGGATATAAGTAGACCACACTACACTGGTAGAACCAGATCATAGCATTATCTTGTAACCCTTTTTTCCTAAGCTCTTTTTGATAAGTTTAATAAAATTAATTTCACTTTACCTAAAATCTTTTCAATTAACAACTAAAACACAAATATTGTAACCTTTAGGATTCATTCTAACTGGTCATTTTCGAAATAGATATACTTCATTAAATCATGAATATTGACTAAAGTAATGACATTTTATACTTTATATTATAATATGGAAAGAAAACAACTTCCCATCATTAACTTGACTTTTGTGTAAAAAAAAAGAAAAAAAGAGAAAAAGAAAAAAAAGAAAAAAAACATTTTTTTTTCACTTCTGTTTTAAAGAAACACAATTTAGATAAATATCATAAGATTTTCAAAAAATCTATGAAAAATCAGTGAAAAAATTGTATATATTGAATAAATTTTTATACATGCATGTCAAAATTTAAATAATCTTGAAAGAATTTAGTCAATCAATCAATCAATCATTAGTGATAGAACATTCATTATTTATTTTATAGTTGAACGCCGTTTCGTCCCACTGTGGGACTCCTCAGTGGCAGTGCTTATCCACAATCTCGCCCGTTTTCTGTTATTACTTAATTTATATGTTTTATCAGTCATTAGAATAACATATGGGATTTTAAATAGATGTCTTAGAAGCTAACCTACATAAATCTATTACTCACATTAAATGATTACCGTTTTCTTTCGTTTTTTTTTGAGGAATCATATATTTACATTCCCCCGTTGGTGTTTACTTGTATCTTTCCCTTGCTATTTTGGATTGCAATTGATCAGTCTCTTGTCGGCCATATGTGCATACTCAGCGAACCGCCTCGATATTTCCTAAAGTTACAAGCTTTATAAGCGAAGATGGATGGTGGCTAGCAGTGGAATCAAGGACGCGCGTTTCGTCCTATTTGTGATTAGTCAGCTGGATGTACTGGGTTAGAGTCCCAGGATGAACATCAACTTCGAGATGCAGGTACATCCAGCTGTAGAGTCCCAAATAGGACGAAACGCGCGTCCTTGATTCCACTGCTGGCCACAAACCATCTTTGCTTATAAATCATACATTCAGTTTCATTTATTCTAATTTATGTTATTATAAATGAGAAGAACATCTTTTAATGTTCTCATTGATGACATTAAAATCTTTCCAAAACTTTGAAAGTGTTGGTTTTATTACATTCATGTTGGAATTAAATTTATTTCATATATGCTACTTATAGATTTGTAAGTAGGATAAAGTGTATGCATGAAATATTTATTCAAGGTTGTAATGATTTTTAAAGAGACTAAAATGAATATGAGCTCAATTAGTATGATAGTATGATCTTTAATTAGTCTGATCACTTCATAATTATTAATCTTATGTAATCAAATCATTATGATACTGTGTTGAAATTGTATGAGGAATAAATCTAAATGAATCGATTTAATATAAAAATATAAATTATATTGTGGCTACGTTTGCACATTTTAAATTTAGTAGATAAGACTGGGTTTAGATATGATCAACAGTTACAAGTAGCTGTGTACCCAAATAAGAGATGATGTTTAGTTAGAAGGTGATGTTTTTTTTTTCAAGAGATCAAAGAGTGAACGAATCTAAGCTGTTTTCCAAACTTGATGAAATAATATTTTGATATTTTGATAAAATAAGGTAATTTTGTTGTATTATTTGTTTGAGTCTTCGATGTTTAGGACAGCAATCAGTTACTTATTAAGACATGTGCTTCCTGTATGGATGATATCGTTATTTGCTTAAATCATCAGCATTATCAGCAAAGATGGATGGTGGCTAGTAGTGAAATCTCGAACGCTCGTTTCATCCTATTTAGAACTTGTCAGCTGGATATACCGGCATCCTAGAGTTGATGTTCACTACGGAACTCAAACCCAGTACTGTTTGCTTCAAATGACGCCGCGATGACTGTCAGAACTCAGTAGGTAACGCGATGGTATTTGAAGCAAACAATACTTGGTTCGAGGTCTGGAATGAAAATTAACTCTGGGATAAAGATACATCCAGCTGATCACTGTCAAATAGGAAAAAACGCACGTCCTGGATTCCAAAGCTAGTTACTCTCCACCTTTTAATTATTTAATTAACAGTGAAATACTTTGTAATCATTTTATAATCATTTATATTGCATTATACTCTTGTAATTATCTTTATTTGAACAATTTACTCCCAACATTATAATAAAGTTTTGTTATATTTTTCCGTTTTTACAGATGTACAGTTTCAAATAAATTTACAACCTGGACAAGCATGGAAATTAGATGAACAATATCTATTAATGAAAATGGAAAAATTATCATCAAAAATTCAACAATTACCATTAGAAGTGGCCTTAGATATTAGATCAACAAATGGAACATATGTAAGTTAGAAACAAATAATATATAAACGAAATGACTATTTCTACAGTAATGCACAAAAACACAGGTGGGGGGGGGTCAACCAATGTATTTGAACACAAAATTACAGTGTTATTTGATAAAATATAAAAAACATATGTTCAATACTTTATTTACAAAATGACTATGAATGGTCTCAAACTTTATCATTCCTCCATTGCTACAACAATTACTCTCTATTCCCGTTCTCTTCAATGCGATCTTCCCAGCATTCTGCTACCAGGCATTCAATTTCGGACTGGTGTTACATACTACTTATGTCGACATAAGTAGCGCACACTACTACGGATCAACTTTTAATTTTGCAAAAAATTTGTCCTTTTTTATCATTCAAGCCTTAATGAATTTACTAACCTTTGATAGATAAGATATTCCTTTAAAAGGCCAAACGCTGTAGTGTCGTTCAACATGCATTTATATAATTGTTCGAGTGTAAAGTATGTAATAAAACGATCAGATTTAAGTGTAGTTTTGTTCTCTGAGCTGGATGATTGGATAGTGGAGCTTTGATTGTTCTTCTGAACAACATCATCAGCACAAAGTTCTACCTGAAGTTTGTGCTCAGAGAATAGTTTACATTTTCAACTTTGGTCAACACATGAAATGTGTCTCACCTACGACATAACTAAACTTTATTATCTTTCAATTTTAATGATTGTACACTTGTCAAATTATAAATCTAAATGGTTAATAAAATGATAGACCCTTCATTAAATAGTCATGTTCAATTATTTTTTCCGTGTACTTCATTTTCAAAGATAAATTATTTCTACTATTAACATTGAAAACTAGGAAACATTGGACAGCTTTTTAATGTCTTCTCGGAAGAACACACTCGTGACCCAATAGATTTTCAGCAGTTTAGTAGATGTTATAAGTAACTTTGAATAAACGTTACAATTTTATTGAGAACTAAGTGAATTTCGAATTTTTCTATAAGATGGTAACTATATGGTTCTAATGGATAACTACTACTACTACTTACGCCTGTTACCCCTCGTAGAGTAGAATAGGCCACACATCAGCATTCTCCATCCAACCCTGTCCTAGGCAATCCTTTCTAGTTTTTTCCATTTGTTATTCATCCTTTTCACATCTGCTTCTATTTCCCTTATACCTAAAATTACTGGATCTCATCTCTGATGGAGTTGTAGATGAATATTACTGAGAAAACCTATAGTAAGATGAAACAAATTTACAGTGCTATCTATCTTTCAATGCATATGACAACACTTATCATTCCTTGATAAATAAAACGCATTATTGGTCGATTACTTGTGAAAAAATGTTTTATTAGTTAAACAACATTGTTAAATATGAATTAAGTTCAAGTTTATATCGAACAGATTCCATAAAAATTCACTTAAAGTCCCAGAGTGAAGATCAATTCTGAGATGCAGGTACATGTAGCTGACGAGTCCTAAAAAGGACGAAAAACGCGTCCTAGATTCCATTGCTAGCCACTATCCAACATTGCTTACAAGATTTCATATAAATTTCAACAGTGATTATCTAATTAATTTCGCGGTAATTCTTAATTGAAATTCTTAATATTATAGGTGACTATCGAATTCTATTTATATTTTCTTTCATTCTACTTTATTGATTTATCAATATCCTTATTTTTTTTTCTTTAAATAATCAATAAAGATCATGTTACACATTAATCATGTACAAGTTCCTCAATCAGCAGCATGGAGTTGTCAACCAGAATCAACTTTTACAAAATTAACAAGAATTAAATGCCTTACTGGTGAACCTATTGTATTTGGTTTAGAAAAAAAAATTAATGGTAATGATGGTAAGTTCAAAACAATTGGACTTATAACAGATACCAATAATTCATTGAGTAGTGACTAGTATTATATTCATCTATTCATTTGGTGTTGATTGATATCAATCAACCAATCTTCAATATGGTTCGAAGTTGTTTGTTTATAGACTTCAGACAACTGTTCTGTAGTGGATTCGAAATTTGGATGCGTCTTGCTGATGAGTCCCGATTGGCATGTAACTTAGATCCATTGTTTTGTGCCAAATACATGAAATCATCTTACAAGATTTAAAGATTTACTAGGTATTAAATAACTTAGTATATTTGTATTATCCCAATGAGTAGAAAAATTAGATTTTCTGACGTTTCGTAATTAAGTGTAAGCCACTTCTTCAGAGAATAAATAACCAAATTAACATTAATCCAAGTTTAAAAAGTACAGTGGAACAACACGAATATTAGGTGATCAATCAAAAAACAGGTCTGAATAAATCAATGTCATGTCATTTCATTTCGGTCAAGGTGATTCATAATTATTCAAAATTATCAAATCAAAACTTTGTAACGATACCTATTTACTAGGTATTATTTTATACGTAACACAGAGTCATTTTGATATATCACTGAGACGGAAACATGGTAGTCCTCATTGATAGTTTCGTATTTGCCTAACGGTGCTTAGTTAGTATCGTACATTATGTCTATTTGAAGATGTTTGCAGTGAAAATTGTCTTCAGAATATACGAATATTTTCGTAAAGCCATCGTTCAAGTTTTGAGCTAAGTAAGTATGAGCATGGATAATATATCTAGTTCAATATTATTGTTCAATTCACTTGATGCTTTTGACTAGACCATTAAGTGACGCGTAAAAAATCCCGGAATCAAAACCCTGTGACTTGGCTAAAATACAGTATCATTTTTTCTAACATTATAATTCGTGAGGGGCCTGGCGGCTTAAGTACATTGATATGTAGTCAAAGATTTGCTTGCTGAAATAGTTATATAGAAATTATTTATATAATGAAATGATAACTCTGTCATTATCATAATGGAAGCCAATAATCGAAATGAGACCCATACTTACTTACTTACTTACGCCTGTTACTCCCAATGGAGCATAGGCCGCCGACCAGCTCTCTCGAACCCACTCTGTTCTGGGCCTTCTTTTCTAGTTCTATCCAGTTCATGCTCATTCTTCTCATATCTGTCTCTATTTCTCGGCGTAATGTGTTCTTTGGTCTTCCTCTTCTCCTTTGACCTTCAGGATTCCATATGAGGGCTTGTCTTGTGACGCAATTAGGTGATTTCCTCAAGGTGTGCCCAATCCACTTCCAGCGCTTCTTCCTGATTTTTTCCTCTTCTGGAATATGCTTTGTTGTCTCCCACAGTAACTTGTTGCTGATAGTGTCTAGCCATCTGATCTGAAATATCTTGCGTAGACAGCTGTTAATAAACACCTGTATCTTCTGTATGATGGCTTTCGTAGTTCTCCACGTCTCCGCCCCATACAGTAGAACTGTCTTGACATTTGTATTGAAAATTCTAACCTTGGTGTTAGTTGACAATTGTTTTGAGTTCCAGATGTTCTTCAGTTGTAAGTATGCTGCTCTTGCTTTGCCAATCCGCGCCCTCACATCTGCATCAGACCCACCGTGTTCATCAATGATGCTGCCCAGATATGTAAAGGTTTCCATATCCTCCAAAGCTTCTCCGTCAAGTGTAATTTGATTGGTGCATATTGTATTGTATCGGAGAGTCTTGCTTTTCCCTTTGTTTATATTGAGACCTACTGCTGCTGAGGCTGCTGCTGCACTGGTCGTTTTCTCCTGCATTTGTTGTTGCGTTTGTGATAGAAGAGCCAGATCATCCGCGAAGTCTAAGTCGTCAAGCTGCATCCTGCCTGTCCACTGTATCCCGTGATTTCCTCCAGTTGTTGACGTCTTCATGATCCAGTCGATCACCAGGAGAAAGAGAAAGGGTGAGAGTAAGCAACCTTGCCTAACATTGGTCTTTACTTCAAACGAGTCGGTGAGCTGACCTCCGTGGACGATTTGGCAGTTTAGTCCATCATAGGAGTTCCGTATGATATTGACTATCTTCTCAGGCACGCCGTAATGTCGAAGAAGCCTCCATAGTGTCGTCCTGTCCACGCTATAGAATGCCTTCTCGTAGTCAATGAAGTTGATGTAGAGTGATGAATTCCATTCGATTGATTGTTCCACAATGATACGTAGAGTTGCGATTTGATCTGTGCACGATCTATCCTTACGAAATCCAGCTTGTTGATCTCGAAGTTGGGCGTCCACGGAATCCTTCATCCTGTTTAACAATACTCTATTGAAGACTTTTCCTGGTATTGAGAGGAGAGTGATGCCCCTGTAGTTGTCGCACTTGCTGAGATCGCCTTTCTTTGGCATCTTGATCAGAAGTCCTTCTTTCCAGTCTTTTGGCACTTGTTCTTCATCCCAAATCTTACTGAAGAGGATGTGGAGTGTCATGGCAGTTGCTGCTACATTTGCTTTCAGTGCCTCTGCCGGGATGTTGTCTGGTCCCGCTGCTTCGCCGCTCTTGATTTGTCTAATGGCCATGCTGATCTCTTCAATTGTTGGTGGGCCAATATCGATTGGGAGGTCTGTGGGTGCTGCTTCGATGTTGGGTGGGTTTAGTGGAGCTGGTCGATTCAAGAGTTCTTTGAAGTGTTCTACCCACCTGTTTCGTTGTTCTTCAATGTCGGTGATTACTTTGCCTTCCTTGCTTTTCGCTGGTCTTTCTGGCTTACGGTAATTTCCAGCAAGTTTCCTTGTTGTATCATACAGTTGTCTCATGTTTCCCTCTCTTGCAGCCTTTTCCGCTGTCATCGCTAAATCTTCCACATATTTACGTTTGTCGGTTCTGATGCTCCTCTTCACTTGCTTGTTTGCCTCTGTGTATTCGGCTTGTGCCTTGGCTTTTTCCGCTCTTGTTCGGCTGATATTGATTGCTGCCTTCTTCTTCCTTCTTTCTTCAATTTTATCCAGTATACCAACAGTGATCCATTCCTTGTGATGGCGCTTCTCTTGGCCCAGAACCTCCTGACATGTTGAAACGATTGCCTCCTTGATACCTTTCCAGTTGCTCTCCATGGTCGTTCCCTCTCCATTGAGTAGATCATGAAAGGCCTCGAACCTGTTGCTGAGGGCTATGTTGAATTTGTCAGCACCTCGAAGAAAGGCAGTATTAAACTTTTGTGATGTTGTCCGCGCCGTTGTCCAGTGCTTCTTAAGTTTTAGTTTCATCTTGGCGACCAGCAAATGATGATCGGATGCTATATCAGCTCCTCTTCTGGTTCTCACATCCTCCATCGTCCTCCTGAACTTTTTATTGATGCAGATATGGTCGATTTGATTCTGTATAGTGTGATCCGGTGAAATCCAAGTGGCTTTGTGTATGTTTATGTGTGGGAATATGGTGCCCCCTATGACCAGTTTATTGAAGGCACATAGGTTTGCAAATCTCTCACCATTTCCGTTCCTTTCTCCCAGTCCATGTCGTTCCATGACGTCTTCGTATCCAGTGTTGTCCATTCCAACCTTGGTATTGAAATCTCCCATTAGAATGGTCAGGTCCTTGGTTGGGCACTTCTCGAAGATCGACTGCAGCCTATCGTAGAATTGATCTTGAGAGTCTTCATCGTAGTCGTTGGTAGGCGCATAGCATTGGATGACGTTCATTGTAATGCCCTCTCTCTTTGTTTTGAAGGAGGCTTTGATGATCCTTGGTCCATGAGATTCCCATCCAATAAGTGCATTTTGTGCTTTTCTGGACAGCATCAATGCAACTCCTTGTGTATGTGGGGCATTTTCTTCTTCATGACCGGAGTATAACAGAAGTTCTCCTGAAGACAGTCGTTGTTGTCCAACCTGCGTCCAATGTGTCTCACTGATTCCAAGCACCTCCAGGTTGTATTTTCTCATTTCTGCAGCAATTTGGAAGACTCTTCCTGTCTCCCACATTGTCCGGAGGTTCCATGTACCTATAAAGAGTATTGCTCTGGTTGTTAGAAGGTGCATCGGTCTCGTGACTTCCGAAGAATTTCGGCTTTCATCATGAGACGTCATTATTCCTTCAACTCCCAGGGCAGAGTTTGAATGGTTTGAATGATTTTTTCTGGTTAGCGTTTTTTTAGCGAGTTGATTTTCTACGGGATGGGGTCACTAACCCCATGCCCAACCCTCCTCCTTTACTCGGGCTTGGGACCGGCAGTAACCCCCAGAGGAGCTACAGGCGGAGTTAAATGAGACCTATGAACATAAGATATTCAGACTATTAAAGTCAAACAAACCATACCTGAATACATGATAAGTGAAAGTAACTGTTAAAATACTTTAAAGATTTAAGAACTGAAATGATAGTCAAAAGTTCATTTAAACATCCTGTAACTATGTATGGCATCTATGGCTATATTCTGAAAAATGATTGACAATGCATTAGCTACTGAATAGTAACAAGTAATATAGCATAATACACAAAAAAATCGAAAAGGAAGGTAATAAAGATGAAAGGCATAAGCAAAATTAACAGCAAGTGATCTACAAAAGAGATCGAATTATTGAATGTAATTTAATAAAATGCTGTTACATTAGTGAAGATAATTAGTAGGTCACCGAAAAGAGATCTCTTTACTGAACAACTTATCAATTGTATGTTTTTGATGTCCATGCATTCATGAATTTGACAATGTCATATGTTGAAAATGCTGAACGTTTGCATCTGTTACAACATAAATACTCCAGAATTGTGTTATTTGGAAACTAGAAAGGTCAAAGTGGATCGTAGTAAAGTGTTAAGTTATGGTCAATATGATAGTAAGATAATAAATCGTGTGAACAATATGCATAGTACGAGAATTTTGTCATCGTAGTTATAATAATAATAGAATGCGTGAGTATAATATGTCATAAGAGAACTCTGATCAAAGTAATTATGATAAGAAAGAATTCACATGAATTGGGAAAATGAATTTATAGATTAAGAAAGATGTCAGCGCGAAAGGGATTGAAAGAGGGGAGTTAAGAAGTTTATTATACCTAGTATAGGTCTCTAATGATCTAGTCGTGCACCAAGGTAAAAATAGAGACTGGATATACATCTTGTCGATACATATGTTTAGTTTTCTGGAGTTGATCCTGATGTCTTCAGCTATGTAGAGCAGCTAAAATCTAGCTCCTTTAGATAGACGTTTTGTAACCTGATATAAAACAGAGAAAGCTTTATCTATTTTAATACGATGTTCACTATCTACCAAGTGAGAAAGGATGGCTCTGTTAGTAGATTTCGTGACTCCTTTGGCCAACCATCTTGATACGTGTTCACGAAAATGTAGGGATAAATCTTTTTGAGTATGGCTTATGTATCGAATGTAACATAACAAGTTGTCAGAGAAAAATCATTCGTTATTTGTAACCAAATGACACGCTTATACAACATACTACTTAACACAAAAATAAGATTGATTTAATATGTAAAATGGATTATGTTACAGTACACAATATAGAAATAATCAAGAAAAGTTCTTAGCCCTGTCTTGTTCGATTCGGAAACAGTATTTGTAAATGTATAGCCTGTGAAAAATAAATAATAATACATCAATATATAAATACATTTTGCATGATTAATCAATGGATTTAGGTATCTTATAAGATTTTGAGTCTGTAGATGTTAGAAAACAGTGATATACTTATTAAAAAAATGACATTCTACTAATCGATCATTCACGTACCTGGAAAGCATCATTGATGA
Organism: Schistosoma mansoni; assembly: GCF_000237925.1. NCBI lineage: Eukaryota > Metazoa > Platyhelminthes > Trematoda > Strigeidida > Schistosomatidae > Schistosoma > Schistosoma mansoni. The sequence goes on along the minus strand of NC_031499.1, from coordinate 2,793,099 downwards.
ACAAGAAGGATCTGATGCAGACTTAAGGGCGAGGATTGGCAAAGCAAGGACCGCATTTCTACAATTGAAGAACATATGAAACTCAAAACAACTGTCAAATAATTTCAAAGTGAGAATCTTCAATACGAACGTCAAAACAGTCCTACTGAACGGAACTGAAACTTGAAGAACTACTACATCCATCGTCAAGAAGGTAAAGTATTTATAAAGAGTTGTTTATGCAAGATACTAAACATTCACTGGCCGTATACTATCAGCAACAGTGTTTTATGGAAGAGGACAAACCAGCTTCCAACTGAAAAGGAAATTAGGAAAAGACGTTAGAAGTGGGTCGGACATACATTAAGGAAATCACAAAACTGCATCACGAGACAATCCCTAACTTGGGATCCTGAAGGGGGGCGGAAAAGAGAAAGACCAAAGAACACATTACGTCAGGAAATAGAAGTAGATATGAAAAGGATGAATAACAACTGGAAAGGATTGCCCAGTATAGGGTTGGATGGAGAAAACTGGTGTGCGGCCTATGCTCGAGGTGTAACAGGCGTAAGTACGTACTAATAGATCGGTGATAATTTTATGTGGTGATGTTTCATACAAACCAGAATGAATCAGAGTAGTCAGAGTTAAGATTTAAATTTAAGACAGGCCTATCCAGATTTTCGAATTTTGTAGTGTACATCATAGTATGATCTTAGCTAGAGAACCATTGAAAATCCATTTATACATGTCAACGGTGGTTAACTCACATCCATCCAGCATAGTTGTTCATTACCGCTAACTGACTACTGTTAAACATGTAAACAATTAAATACTCACTTGTTAGTCTAAAGGTTAGTCAGTAGCCGTAATATGTGTAGGTTCTGAATTCAATTCCACAACGAGGTCACAAATACACACTTCTGAATAGTTCTATACTATGACACAACAGCTATTCGGTGCCTTTTCATTTTCAGTGAATGTTTAACTAAGGTCATTTAATGATTTAATCCATCAATTCAGCGATCTCCACAAACCACGTACAGTAGTTAATAATGCAAAGTAATCATTTGGAAACCCAATATAGAATCATAAAAAATGTAGACTGGTAAAAGTAATAAAGGTAAAAATGGATAATTGTCATTAAATAATGAATTCATTTAAATTATAATGATGGAAATAGAAGAACAACCAAGGAAATTATATCTTTACGTAATTTATTATCTAATATCGTAACAGTTGAATTCACGAGCCAATCCAAGCTAGACCCTCATTGAAAACCTGGATCCACCAGACGGCTGTTTTGTCCTAGTACAGAACTCATCAACAATGTTCACTCACGATCTCGCACTTGCGACACGAACCCAGGACATTCAGCCTCCAGCATGAACACTTAACCACCATGGATTGATCACTGGATGGTGATCAATGTCATGCGTGTCAAGTCCATCTTAATGCTGATCGCATGCTATCGATCAAGTTGCGATGTGGCCACTAGTCTAGGTGGCTCGACATTGCGTTCACTATGTTGAGATAAGATGGTGGTTGGAGGTGGTCAACAGGATTACATCTCGGTCCTACAGGAGGTCGGTCGCGGCCCGAACAGCTCAGTGGTAACATCTCTGACTATGAGGTTGAGTGACACGGGATCGAGTCCGTCAGGGAGCACCAGTTCCCTCAAGATTACAGGTACACCTTACTGACGAGTGCCAAGTAGCACGAAATCCGGATCCAGGGTTTCCTGTTGACCACCTTCAACCACCATCTTATCTCAACATAGTGCACGCAGTGTCGAGCCACCTAGACTAGTGGCCACATTGCAACTTGATCGATAGCATCCCATCCGCACTAAGACGGACTTGACACGCATGACGAATGCCAAGTAGCACGAAACCCGAGTCCAGGGTTTCCTGTTGACCACCTCCAACCACCATCTTGTGAACACTTAACCTCCAGACTACTAAGCCGCCACTCAGTTGTGTTGATACTTAACTTCAATGCGTCCATAATCTACTACTGAATTTATTTTCTCATTTCCAATTATCTTTAACTAAAATGAACCATCTTTTTCTTTTTTCTCAATCTATTTAGTTACAGACTCAGGTTTAAATAAATTATCATTACAAGATCCTTCATCAATTATTGATGGACAACATACATTTTTTGAAGTATATCCAGGTAAAACAATATCACAATTTGTACCACCATGTCCTAAAATTATCAGATTCTGTGATAAAACAATAGGTCTATTAAAATTACCAAAAAATCATGGTTCTGATAGAGATTTTTATATACGTTATCCACGTCTTATTATTCGTATTGTAATTGCATCACCATATTTAAAACCAGATTTATTAGATACAATTAAAACACGTCGTGATTTAAAATATAATGATGATTATCAATACTACTACTATTATAACAATTTCAGTAGTAATAATTCATTGGAAAAAAGTTATATGAATGATTCATCAGTTTCATTACATCATCATCGTCGACGACGTCAAACAGTAAATGATAATAAAATTAATGAAAAATTACAAGAATATATGCCAAAATTTGTTTTCATATTAACGAGCTTAAAACGTAAATCCATTGATGGTTAGTTGAATTGATTTTTTAACTGATAACTATTCATATTCAAGTATTTCATTATCATTTCTTGATTAATATGAATGATTTATGTAATAGGAAGATATGATGGTGGTTGGAGGTGGTCAACAGGAAACCCTGGACAAAGGTTTCGTGCTACTTGGCACTCGTCAGCAAGGTGTACCTGCATTCTTGAGGGAACTGGTGCTCCCTGGTGCTCCCGTGTCACTCAGCTTCACAGTCAGATACGTTACCACCGAGCCATTCGGGCCATGACCGACCTCCTGTAGGACTGAGATGAAATCACAATTGATTGATCACTAGGTGGTGATCGATAGCATCGATAGGATTCGATCAGCACTAAGACGGACTTGACAAGCACGACATTGATCAACACCCAGTGATCAATCAATTGTAATAGGAAGATACACGTTTCTGATTGCATTCAGTAATAAATAGGAAACCATATAAGCAGAATACAGTACACAATAGTTCGACCCCCTAGTTTACTTAACTGTGATAAAATATTGCTCTTCAAGCATGAGATTAAGTAATTGATCATGGATGTCTATTAGTTGCTAAGCGTATACCGTAGAACTTAATCGTTAGTAATGAAGAGGTAAGAGTTAGTTTTTAAGGTAGATATGGACAGTCAATTGATAAGCTTAGTAGTGTAGTGTAGGATGCACACACATACTGGGATAGGAGTGGTTTGGAAGAAAACTTGGGACGACGAAATGGAGAAATTGTTTTCATACATTATGTTATTGATCGATGTTAAAAATTGTATGGGAAAATATAGAATAATAAGGTGCAAGCAACTCCACTACCGTGAGATTAGTTCAAGAATGTTAATAGAAATGAATTACACTAAGTTTCAGACATGGAGTAGCGTTCATTTCTTCTTCCTCTTCCTTCCAACCTAGAGCTCTGTGACAGTCAAGAACTAGGAGCTTCTTTTTAAAAATCAGACATGAATTGATCATTCATCGAATCTGTTTCGTATAGTAGTTTATCAGATTAGCCAACATTTATGCAATTTCTGAGTGATTACGTGAAAGTTACTTTGAAAACGTTTAGTTATGTCAGAGAAACCCGTTTGTACAGTTTAACATGACTTCTCATCATTATACTGTGGTTGCTGTTCAATTTATTTATATAGGTAAACCCTGTGTCAAGGATTGGGAAGCATGTGATTCAGAAGTTTGTATACCAAAACGTTTATGGTGTGATGACATAATTAATTGTCCTCAGTGGCAAGATGAAGGAGGTCACTGTACACGTTCAAGTAAGCTACATCTATTTACTTATCTGTATACATCTGAAAACCATATTATTTTGTGTTTTGTTAAGTTAAATCCAAACAATGAAAATCCCCTGATTATCCAGCTTATGTTGTATGTAAAAAAGACTAGAATCACTTCAATTTCATCAACTTTTGGATGACTAAGATTTTTAAGTACAATGTGAAGATGTCACAAGTATTTGGAGCTTGACAACACCTTAACCAGTAACATCTATAATCGAAACGTTCCAACCCAGTGAAATAAGAAGTCAGAAACAATGAGGTTCGAAGATGGATTTAATAAGCTGTCGATACAGCGAGAAGTGACTAATCTAGTCTGGCTAGTAGTTATGGGAGAAGATGAGCACAGTGTACCCGCTTGTGATTTAGTGAGGATGCCTGACTTAGAGCCTTGAGCTAGGTGAGTCCATTAAGACTAACGTGGTCAGCATCTACAAACGTCCAGGACTTACATGAACTATTTATTTTGGGAATTTTTTTACGGTTACAAACAATACACACATTTTGATATTTTTGACACTAATTTTCACCTTCGCGCATCGTTAATAGCTGGAGAGCAATCGACGATGGATTAAACATTGTTGATTGTATAGCTGTGTCCATTCTTAAATACAATTACAGCTTATGTTGATTCCATTATTATTGAGTTAGTTGACCAAAATACAAATTCCTGGCACTTTGCAAGCTGAAAAACGTGTATTTCAGCAGAAATGTTGTTCATTGTTGCAATCAACTTTTTTCTCGTGTACTGTCATTATTTAAACTACTTAAATTTGGCTTAATAAGTAGTATGTATATTTATATATGGTTCAGGCATAATAAGCTTGGATAATAAATTGGTATGGGAAAAGTTCATGTCCACTTAAAAACGTAATTAACTGTTATGCTCTCTAAAACAAAAATGTTATCAGTGTTATCAATGATCAGTATGAATTCACAAAAAAAGTTGATCACATTAATTGAATTGTCTATTACATTTAAACGTATAAATTGTACTACATTTCAAATGTTTAAGGATGCTGTGGCGTGGGTTACTGATATCCACATAAGTAGTATATAATGATGGTCGGGTATTGAATGTATTTCAGTAGAAGATAGATAACGAAAGAATGGAACCCAAACGCGATTGGCATGAAAATGCATGAACAATAATAATCAAAGACAATGGACTGATATTTCCAGAAGAAACGTTCAAGATTGAGACAATTAATTGATAGTTCACAAATTAACTGCTTACTGTATAAGATGGTGGTTGGAGGTGGTCAAAGGAAACTCTGGACACGGGTTTCGTGCTACTTGGCACTCATCAGCAAGGTGTCCTTGTAATCTTGAGGGAGCTGGTGTTCCCTGACGGATTCGATCCTGTATCACTTAGCTTCACAGTCAGATACCGACCTCCTGTGGGACTGAGATGTAATCACAATTGATTGATCACTGGGTGGTGATCGTTGTCATGCGTATCAAGTCCTTCTTAGTACTGATCAAGTGCTAACTGTTTACTATATGATTGTTAGGTTTTAGTGAGATTGTCTGTAAATTTGTGCTGAAATACATCCGGTTGTCCCCATCCGTGTTCTTGTTCAGTACAGTACTTGTAGCTTGGATAGATGATTTGTCGAAATTGTCTTCTTAGAACTCACAAGGTAAAAAATTCATTTAATAGACTTTTATGTAAACTGAAGGATGAAATAGCCGAATAAGATGAGCTTAATATCATTAACAAAATAAGCTGTTTCAGCTGTGAATAAACGTTACACAGAACAAAGACACCACACTCTTTATATCATCATCATCATCTACATAAACATCAAATAGTCGTCAAACTCAACGACTTGTCTCCACGTGAATAGATAATTCTGGACTTATGTTCGACTAAGAAAACGGTTTAATCTTAAAGAAAAAGAACACAATGTAGTCTAGAGAATTTCTAGAAAATTGTAATTCAACTCTTTCAACAGCCAGTACACATGCCGAAGTACAGTCAATCCATCTTAAACGTTTGTGAGTTCATGAAAAAGGTGAAAAGGGATGGTGATGAAAATAAATATTTAAACAATGACAGGAAAAGAGTTGGATAAAATATAATTTACGGATGAGTCAATCAGCAGCAAGTAAGTGATTTCACAGTTACAACGCCTATTTGAACACCCAATGCTCACGTACGATCGGTCTGCAGAGGATGTCAAGGACTTTGTAGTTAGAGGCTACTGAGAAGTTACCTTATATGTGATTGCGGTGTTCAAATGACTACTGGACATTGTGTAGACTATTGTGGCGATATTGTATTTCGATGCAATATATGTTAGAGAAGAAAGTCTGCTAGGACGGGACTTTTTTAGGTCGTTCGCAAATTGTTGTAAACCGGGTAATAAAAGCACCAGTAACACTGGCTGCAACCTTTGCAGATGTTACTGAAGCTTTGGCAGTTCAGTGGTATGAGTACTGTTGCGATATATGTGTAATAAGAATGACAAGCTTGAGTCAATCGTTTGAAGAAGAGAGAATTGTAGAAATCGACGATACAGTCTTTAGAAAACACTAATTCAATAGAGGAAGAAGTTTTAAAGAAGACTGGGTAAGTAGCACTTCCATAAGTATACTTAGCAGGTCCTTGGTATATATGATGGGTAATCTCAAAAAAGACAATTAGAGCGCCTGAGAAACTGACAGGCTACAACGATAATACCAATTGTATCAGAGTATATACAACCGTGTACCACAATATACACGGATAAATGGAGAGAACATCGATGCCTGTCTAGACTTGGTTACGTGTATCGTATCGTCGTTCACAAGTGACATTTTGTAGACAGACCACAAGAGTACACACCAATAATACAGGAGCAATGTGGTCGAGGCTAAAAGAATTTTTAAAAACTTATCATGGCTCCAGAGGTCGACTGTTATGGAGTTACACGGATGAGTTGCTGTACCGTATGAATTACGATTTTGGAACTACAGAACCTCTTTCTAACATTGAAAACTTTTTAAACCATGTTGGAGAAGTGCATCCACTCTAATTTTTTGGTTTCGTATAATATGTTCTCACACTATACTGACTTCTGATTGGCTGAAACTTATCAAGGTCATTTAGTATTCATTCAAAAGTCGTACATAAATTATAGTCTCGACAAAGAGTTAACTTGAACTAATCAAATTCAAAGTTAATAGAATAAGTTGCTTATCAGTTGTAGAATAATGTTTATAATTCACTTCTATGAGAAGCTTATGCTGATAAAGTTATCTAAAAAGATAATAAAAGATCACAATTAAGCCAATCATTTCAGAGAGGACACAATTTCATAGAAAGCATGTTCCTTTTTAGTGGCCCTAAATCTGACTCTAGGTTGATCGTATGAATGATTGTTATCGAAATATATATGTCGCCAATCCTTGTATATAATCATCGATTTAAATCGTGTTGGTGAATAACGGAATTAAAGAAGTTAAATATGAAGATTGATTTTTGAATACGTATATATAAATGACACTCAGTGGTGAAGGCGTATGAGCAAACTCCATTCAATCAAGCGTTAATCAATATTTATAGCCAGATAAAAATAAGTTACAGACATGTGATGAACAGTATAAGAAGTGCACACACATATGCTTTTCTAAAAAACAGTCAGGGTTGATAAGCAAATAATTAACAAGGTCAAAACGTAACTCGAGAAGAATGAATAGATCGGCCTGTTTAGAAGCTAGAACAAGATGTGTGGGTTTGACATACGGCCAGCCACTACATCTTTAGTGTTTATTTATTTAAAACTTACACTCATATCTAAGCAGTTCTTATCTTTAAATCAACCAATATAGTCGAATGAACTGTTACAAACACCTCCTCAACACTTGGAATCTATGACCATACTAATGGTGAACAGGAGCCATCGTTAAATTTGCTGTGATCTCTGGGCTGAATGGTTTATTTTTGAAACTTTCTTTGTTCTTCTGAACAACACTGTCAACACGTAGTTCTTTCTGAGTTAAGTGCTAATGATGTTTTTCAGTAGTAATACAATCAAAGGTTCACATCCGAACTATCCAGCTAAGAGATCACAACAGCTCTAAAATCGTCATCTTAAGCTACACATATATTTTCCATCATCTTGGAAAGGAAAGCATTCGTGAAAAAAGCATGTTTTCACCAATATGATTCCAATTCCTCAACAAAATCTTTCTTTTATTGACTTTATTTACAGGCTTACATTCAAATGTATTAGGTCCTGACGGTCAACTAATACAAGATACTAGTAAAAGTGCATTTGAATTAAGAAAAGAACAAGAGCAACTTGAAGCGGAAGCGGAACGTTTGGCTGCTCAAAAATTACATTTATCTATATTGGCCACTTTAGGCTTAATATTGTTGATTGTCACATCCACATGTATATGTAAGTCAAATTATTATTATTATTATCGCTGATGGCGATTGGTCTATGTTCAAAGACTTTTTATGATTTATTTGAAGCGATTTTGCAGAGATTAGTTTATCTTGTATATTTTATACGTTTCAAATTGATTAGGTTTTCATTAGAATGCTTGAAGCTCCTTGATTTGGCCTCTTAGTAGGATCGTGGATGGTCATCTTCAGAAAGTTCCGCATTAGGATGAGAGAGTTGTGTGTCTTCTATTATTCAATAGTACCTCCAGCTAAGATCAGTTCGTGATAAATACAACCTACAAGTGAAATCAACCTCCGCGAAAGCACTTCAAACAAATTACAGTAAATACCATAAACTATTTCAAGATATTCCGGGAGTTCTAGTCATAAAACGTCACTGACGGATGATGATTTCGCTGTAACACTAATTGAATGAGGTTGGAACTGTATCATTAAATACAAACTGAATAGTTCTAAAACTTATGCATTTGTCATAAGAGTGTTTGATGTTCTTAGTTAAATACATGATAAGATTGTGGGTTAGCACTGTTCAGGAAGGAGTTTCATAGCATAACAAGCCAAATATCTAACTGACGACAGTTTAAGATATAAATTATAAATGATGAAGACTATTTTCTACATTTCGAACAATTTGATCACACATAATATACTTGTTAAGACATTTTTTATATGAAAATTAAAAGGTCAACTAGACAGGTTAAAGGTAAGCCGTAACAAAGTCCCACTGAGTCAAAAGAGGAACTTAATACACAAAAACAATGTGATGACCACTCTAGATAATAAATCAGCATTACCAGGGTAACTTAACGGTAAGAACAAATTGTTTTTAAACACATAAATGGGGGTTTCAATTTCCGTATAGCCAAGGCTTCAATAAACCTTAGTATACATTCTTGAAGGCTTTTATACAACACTACAAATGCTGACTTGATGTCAACCTTATGACCAGTTTCAATCAAATGTTTCTCAATGGAAGAAGATATCTGTCTATCTTGTGATCTTATTTGACTACTGGAATTTATTTGTTTCTGCAGCCATTTAGGTATGTCTTCCGTTACCCTTAATTACAGATTGTTCGAAATGTATTGCGCAAACATATATCACATAATTCTGTTAAACTTCGTCTTCTCATTGCATTATCCATAAATTCTAATTTATTTTATACGTTTCGGTTTTCTTCAACTTTCAAGTTATGACTATACGTCGTCGTCGACGTGAAACAGCCCGACAATTTATAAAATCTAAAGAAGATGAACAAAATATACAATCAAGTAAAATGAATGATAGACGTTTACAACGATTAAATCATGTTATGTCTACTGGTGCATTATTAGAAAGAAGTAATCATTTGAATAAAGATAATAATAATAATAATAATAGTAACCATAAAAAGAAACCAATATTCACTTTATCTAATTCAAGTTTAACCCAAGATATTCAATATTCAAATACTACTCATAATAGTAGTATCAATAATAATCAATCAATGATGATGATGCGTGAATTGAAATCTATGAAAAAATCTGATAGCCGAAATACTACAATGATTTGGAATAGTACTGATAGTATTCATGCACCGTTGTTATGGCAACGTAAAGGTGAGAATATCAAATTACCATCCTCTTCACAATGTCAAATGAATTCACAAAAAAATCTTATTAAATATTCATTAATTAAAACAAAAGGTAATAATAATAATTCTGATGAAAAAGTATCCAAAAAGAAGATTAATTCTATGAAACAATGTTCAATTGAAAAAGAAACTATTGAATGTATTCCATTACAAGATACCAATACTACTAATACTATTAAAAGTAGTATTGGTAATGTAAATAAATTAATGAATGAATCAATTAGTTTACCGAATACAACAATTAGTTCAGTTAGAACAATGACAAATATATTACATGATAAATCAATTCAACCATTATCATTAACACATACATATGGATCATATCCAATAACATCATATGAACAAAATGATATATGTGAATGGAATAAACATACATTAGTACAAAAACGAATGATTGAACAACAACAACAAGAACAAATTAAAAGAAGTGGAAATAAAACAGGTAGTGGAATATGAGTGGGGAAAAAACTGTTTTCTTTTTAGGTTTAATAATTATATACACTTTGTTTGATAGACCATCATTGAAAAACTGGAAGCACTGGTTGGCTGTTTCGTCCCAGAATAGGGCTGGTGAGCAGCGCCCATCTACGATCGCGCGAAATGTGACGAGAAGTCTGGACTTTTGGAATTATATGTGAAAGCTTAACCTTTGAACTACTGAGCCGACATCGAACGGTGTTACTGTTTAATTTCAATCAATCCATCCCTTTATTCATTATTTGACGTGGATAACTGTCTCACACCCGACACGGATTGAACTCCATTGGTCACGGCTTCTCACTAGAACCTCAGGAAATCTAATTTCAAGCTATTCACCAGTGACTAGCGTCCTGAGTTCGAGTCCCTTTGATACGGGATCGTAGATGCACAATGCTCACCAGTCCCATACTAGAGCGATGTGGTTGTTAATTGCTTCTAGTTTTTTAATGGTGGTCTAGCTTAGATCGACTAATGAATCCAACCGTTAAAAGTAATTAAACTGTTATTTTTGATCAGTAATTGATTATAGACAGACACATCCAGATAGATTAAACATAAGGGACTGTTTTATTTTGCAAACTTTATGCTAGTTTTAATACCATTTTAAATATACTTTTTTAGGTTACATTTAGTTCTTGTTCTAAGGGCAGGAAAATTAAGTTGTGTCGTCATCGCTCGTTTAAGAGTCTGGTGTTAGTGTAGTGAATATGCAGTCAGGTGAAGATGACCGATCAGTTACTGAATGACCTGGTGAAATATGAAAAGCATACATTGAATATTTCATTTTCATATCTCCATCATTTGCCCTTCACATTCTGTATAATAAATCCGAGTCACAGTTTCTTTCCATTTCCGTTTCTGTTTTCTTTAACTCAATCTTCCTAGCCTTTTACTGACTCGTTTTCCACTTTCGATTAGAGTGACATATTACTTATGTCTGTCGGCTTAAGTGGCATACACCACATCAGTAGACTGAACAATTAAATTGTTTTTTCATTATGCCATAAACAATAATGGATGTATGGTTGATTATTAAAACAGGAGTTAGAAATATGGACCATTAGATTTTAACTCAATAGTATGAAGATATCGTTTTCCTTATGAGGTTTTAATGCCCTGGATATTCAATTCTAGGTTGATGACTACAAAAACGTAGATATTTATAGAAAACAGACCATAAATATAATCTCATTATCATTTGGATACTTCGTAATTCATGAACTAACATCAATCCTGTTTTATAAGCAAAGATGGATAGTGGCTAGTAGTGGAACCCATGACGCGCGTTTCGTCCTATTTGGGACTCGTCAGCTGGATGTACCTGAATCTCAGAGTTGATGTTCACTATGGGACTCGGATCCGATAGCTTTCGCTTCAAACCCCATCGCGTTATCCACTCAGCTACTCAGTCCTGATAGCCACATGCTTGTGCAATGTGGTGAAGTTTAAATTCACTTGTTATTAAGGCTATATCGAGGCAATACGGATAGTATGCACACATGTCAATAAGAGACTGATCAATTGCAGTCCTAAAAATCAATGGGGAGATTCGATCAAACAATACCAAGTGAATTCGAACATTAATCCTGTAATAAAATCTATTTTCAAAGTTTAACATTGTAAAAATGAATTTGTGTATGGATTAATTATTTTGACACTATACAGAATTAACAAATATATAAACCTTCATGAAGCATTAGTGTACATGATTGATTGTACAGAAAAATTCACGATAATTTGATAGCCTTTTCCCCATGAAATCGTATCAAATGGAACATTATGTGATATTCTTAAGTTTAATTTAGCTACGATTTGCACGTCCTACTATATACTAACTCATGATGCACATGAGAAGACTGAAATGAGTGGGATTGTTTAGTTGATAAATCAAATTATGGTGTAAATAAATCAGTAGGATTATATTTAACAGATAACGTTTGAGCTATGCTAAAGTGACCTTGAGGGTCTTCACCTACTTAATAGGGTTAAAAGAGGGTTACAAATTAATATGACGAACTAATGTGAGGATTTATAGTTCGGTGTTAGGGTTTTCATGACAAACTGATATAAGCTATAATGCCAAAATGCTGTTTAGTCACATGGATCAATGAATTTTGCACCAAGATCCAAGACCTACTATCTTAAATCTCATTGGTTTGTCAATTATTTATGGTCTTGCCAAGAAATCATAGGATCTCATACTGTTATCCGTCTAAGACAGATAAAGACATCTAGGCTTAGACTTTGATTTTAAGCGAATATAGCGACTAGTTCATAATATCTCACTTCACGTTTGAATTTGAGGTGGTTGTGAGCACAAGTGCGTGACGTGTCTGTACTCACATAACCAATTCTGTCATTACAATACAACAGAGAGTTGAACAACTATTTCAGCTTCATTAAAAAACTTATAACTGAAATCCAATATACCCATATAGACAATAACGATGTACCCTTGAGGTAGTAAAGTAACTTATCGATTGGTCAGTATCACAGATTGGGACCAGAAACACAAAACAATGATCATCATCAGAAGGGGGTTTCATGGAGATTTTAGTGATTTTATACAGTTGAGATCATTAGTCAATTGGAGCTAAACCACCATGGAAAACCTGAACCAACTGGACGGCCGTTTCGTCTTATTGTGGGACTCCTCAGAAGTGCGTATCCACGATTCCTACTCGCGTGATCAGAACCCAGGACCTACCAGTCTCGCGCCAGAGCACTTAACCGATAGACCACTGAGCCTGCATCCAACGGTTTTAATGTGTAACCTCAACGTTTTCAGGTTTTCCATGATGGTCTAGTTTCAATTCACTCATGACCTCAACTATATAACAAAACACTGAGTTCTGACCTTATAGTGATACTTAAAAGTCATGAATATTCAGTCACATATTGGATAATCTAGGAAATAAGAGAATTATTCTAAACAATCGTTCCTTGATGTTCAATAGCCATTGTTATCATAATATAGATTCTGATTATACTTTGATTTTTCATGCTTATAAGAATAATGTATTATACTGTAATGAAAATTCATCCATAATTAAAAAATCTTTTCTTTTTTTTTGCACTAGAATCCCATTCTGTTTTATCCAGTCCACAAAATCATAGAAATTGGATAGCAACTAATATTTATCCTAAAATAGATAAACAATTACCTATCATAACCAATACACAACTATCACAAACTGATCATAATTTGAAACAAAAAATTTCTAATATAAATAGTACTATAAATCGTACACAATCATGGGGTGGTGGTTTACGTTATAATAATAATAATAATGTACATATATATTGTGAACAAGATAATCAATCACCATCGATACATAAAATACAATATTTACGTCATTTCAAACCATCCCAACTATCATCTATACCAAAATGTCAATTATATTCTGTTAGTAATAGTCAAGAACATTTATATCGTATTAAAAGATCTGATACTTATGTCAGTATGCCTGATGTGAATGGGCTACATGATAATAATAATCAATTTACAAATTATCATCATAAAATGTTTATGAATACTAAACAATTTATTCCGACAACATCTACATCATTAACCTATGGTGTTGGATTAATCAATATTGTTACATCATCAACAACAACTTGTACAGGACAATTCATTACATCATCATCGAAAGATTATCGACCACCACAAGCTAAACGTCCACGTATTATTAATTCATTAATATCATCCACTATTACATCGAATAATGATAATACTAATAATGTAATTAGTAATGTGAATAAATTATCTAGACATACAACTCCTATACATAATGAGAATAATACAGTAGTATCACATCTTCCCACTACGACTACAATTACTAGTACTAGTAGTAATAGTAGTAGTAGTGATAAAAGTAGTATTAGTAGTAATCCTTATTGTTGTAGTGGTAGTGAACATTCACATGTACTTTTAAATCCTAACTATCAACATTTACATCATCAACATCATCATTCACAGTCTCCACATCATCATCATCATCACCATCATCAAATTCTTTATCCATCAGTTGGAATACAGAATGTTTTATTGACTGATGATAAGTTATCATGTAATAGACGAATTTATGGTTTAAATGATTTTCAACAAAATATGTTAATGTATGGATCGAATACTTCAGCGGTGGATAATATTCGTACAAATATAGAAAGATATAAATATCACAAAGATGATAATGATGACGATGAAGAAGAGGATGATGATGAAGAGGAAGAAAGATCGAATGAACAAAGAGAAGGTGATTGTAGGAATCGTCTAAAAGAAATTTCAAGACGAACAAATCTTATCGTAACTACTGACCATGTAGAAGATGATGATGATGACAACGAAGACGAAACAACCTTATCCAGGACAGATTCAAAAAATAGTTTAGAGTTATTGAAGGGAGAAGGTGAAACAGATATGGAAAACTCAGAAAGTAGGTTTGGTCTAACATTTACTATCAAATTGATATATATATATATATATATATCGTGGTTAGAAGTCGACTATTTTAAGACTACTTAGTCATTAATTTTGAATGTTTTACTGAAAATGGTTACAAAATACTCAATGGACTTGTAATTTGACCAGATAAGCTTCGAGAGAATCGATTTGTCTGAATGTGTTTAGAGATAAAAACAGGATCAAGTAACCTCTTATAGTCTGTTGCAGTTTTGAAAAGATTCGGTTTTATATCTTAGATGTTTTTCACTCATTTGATGTCATGAAATTCTATTAATTGTAAGTTGTATTCTTCAAAGACTGATATAAATTGAGGTAGGATTAAAACCCAAGGAGAAACCAAATTTGTTCTCTCCTAAACAGGATCGTAATCCACTAGCTTTTTTATTACCGCCGTCATGAACACCGTTTGTGATTTCTGGTTCCTGATATTCAAGGCTGGATTTCATCAACACTTGTTAACGTTCCACATGTTTTGAACATAGACTTTAATAATACCTTTATTTACATGTAGATTGAAATTTTGATATTGAACTCCATCTGGATGAAGAAGCCAAGCAATCGATTACAGATATCATATCTCCATCGTGTAAATTACGAACTAGCCATCAGAAACCAGAAATCCCCGGATAGTCACTTTATCCTAGTATGAGACGAACTTAGCAATTCTCAGACATTACCCTCGGGTGGATCTAACCTAGGAATTTCAAGTCTCGTAATAAGTGCTTAACCTTGATATCTAGTGACTTATATATTTGACACCGGTCGATTTGTCTCGTTGCTCAGTCATCTTCAGAGACCATTGGTTAATAACTGCCTCACACTCAACATAGATAAACTCTACCTAACACAACTTCTTTGTAGAACTATGGGGTAGTTCCGTAATAGGGTAAAACTAATACTCAGTGCCTTCTATTTTCCAATGGTCATTTATCTAAGTCCAGTTCGTGCTGTAAATTGCGGAGTAGAAAAATTTACAGAAACCCTTTACACAAAATTACTTCATACCTGTTGAAAAGGTAGGTAGGTAGGTAGAGTTACTTAGTTTCCCACTAAGTAATATCCCAAGGTTTGAAAAGAAGAGTATTATTTTCAAGTAAAATCGTAGGTATTAACATTGGAATACATACACATCAAACTTGCCATTTGTTTTAAATCCTACTGCTAACCACTATCTTATATATATCAAAGATCTGTAAAGCAAGAAAGAAATGTATCAGTTCTTTCACTGTCTAATCAGGAACAATAATCTTCAGTAATTTATGAGCGTAACTCGTTCTTTTAAATAGAAATGTATAACGAAGCTAAATATCCTCGCTAAGGTTGAATAATCCATTGTTCATTTTATTAAATTTTAGATTCACCAGTCAATAATTCAACTTCCATATCTGAAACGGATACATCACAAAATGCTTGTAGTACACATGAAGAACCAATCAAGATTACTGTTTATCAATCTGAACCTTATGGACATCGAACTATTAGTCATTCATCATTATCACCGACAAAATCAATTTCTCCACACTCATCTCCAAAGCATCAACAACATCACTATCGTCATCATCCCCATCATCAGCATCAATATAAACCAAAATATGTAACTGATAGAGATAAAATTAGTCATTTACAAATTAGATCAGATGATCAAAATATTTCTGAGACATCGACTGATTTAATCTATGAATATGAAGCCTAAATAAAAAGCCAAATTTAAAAGTGCCTAATTCATATATATACATATATATACATTATTTCGACGTACCTTCAAAAATCTTTGAAAGCACTTAATAGACATTCTAAGAATAATGTATTTCTATGCCTTATTGATAGAGTTAATAGTGATTCCCCAATCAAATCTCTATCATACTATATAAATATTTATATTCAATACAACTGATTACATAACCTGAGAGTGTTCTTTCTATGGTAACAAAGAAGAATGGCAAAAACTAAAAAAAAAAAAAAAATCAACTTTGATAGTAAGAATATGAACAATTTTAAAACATCTCCACCCCCGCCCAACCCCCCGCCGCTGAAAAACAAATCAATTATTTTTATCTAGGTTTTTGTTTAAAAAATAAAATCTCATTAGAAATAGAGAAAAAAAAAACGATTTCAAAGTAGGATAGATTAAAGGAAAACAACGTTTTTTTTTCATTACCATTTTTAGAAGATTTCTTGGTATGTATGTCATTGACATCTTTTTTTTTTTTTGTATTCTATCCCATGATATCTTGTTTATTACTTTTTATTGTTTGTTTTTGATCAAAACTGTATACTGATGATTGTTATTTGACACACATAAAACATTCACCATTCACATTGATCTCTTTTCTAATCATATACATATAATCTATAAAGTTGATAAATTCGAACTAATACAAAAGGGGAAATCAGTCAAACAGAATAAAGATAGAAGTAACTGTTATGTGTATCTGTGTGTGTGTGTGAATATATTGTGTAGCGGCAGATTATAAATGAGTAATAAATCCTGGTGACAATTTCTTTCTTGAAATGAATTATCATATTGTAAAGATAATAATCATCAACATTAGACACTAGTTATCATTTGAAAAATCTATTTTTATGGTCAAAATGGGTTTTGTAGCGATTTTAGTAGTTGAATTCATGAGCCGATGCAAGCTAGACAACCACTGAAAACCTGGAATCACTGGAGTTCTAGTAAGAAACCGTGATCGGAATTCTTCAATCTGTGTCGAGTAGAGACATGTATCTATCTCAGATAATGGACAGATGATTGCGCAGCTATTCATGGATCGATGGAAGTTAGTCAATAACACCGTTGGATGCCGGCTCAGTGGTCTAGAGGTTAAG
Organism: Schistosoma mansoni; assembly: GCF_000237925.1. NCBI lineage: Eukaryota > Metazoa > Platyhelminthes > Trematoda > Strigeidida > Schistosomatidae > Schistosoma > Schistosoma mansoni. Next base: position 2,775,413 of record NC_031499.1, on the reverse strand, counting down.
CGTTTGTGTGAGAGACCGAAGGTCCTGGTTCCGAGTCCTGCGAACGGGATCGTGGATGCGCACTATTCACCAGTCCCATACTACGACGAAACCGCCATCTAATGCTTCTAGGTTTTCAATGGTGGTCTAGCCTAGATCGACTCATAGATTCAACTATTAAAGATCTATTACTATTTTTTTGGCAAAATTATTGATCGTAGTGGACTTTTAGTGATGAATCGGCCAACTAGTGGTAGCAAGAATAACACTAGTATTACTAGTAGTAGTGATAGTATCGAAAAAAATATAAAAGGTCTCAGCAACAAGATATGGATCATTAAAAGCATCCAGTTAAAAGTGAGTGAGATGATTAGATAAACCTTCTTGTTTGAGACGTAAAGTGACGTATTTTTATTTAGTACTTGTTTCAATCTCTTTTCCACATTTTGTCGTCTGACAAGTCTCTCTCTGTTTCCCTTTTTTTTCTTTTACCACTAAATGTTTAACAAACTATAAAAACATAGAATTTTGATATGTTAAATGAGAAAGAAACAAACCATAATGGCGAAGTGAGATTACTCTTAGTGAAAATGAATAAACTATAGGAGAAGAAAGGAATTTCCAGTTGTTGTTCTTTTCAGGAACTTAAGTTGTATTTGTGAAATCAAACAAGCCAAATAAATGGAAATTAAGAGAGAATGTGTTTCACAATGAAAGCATACTTTTTTGATCGTATATGTCCGTGTATGTGTGTGTTGGTGGGTGAATAGACATAAGTGATGATTATATTATACATGAACCGAATTGAACCATCGATAAACAATGAGTAAACAAATAACTTTCAATTCCTTTAGTATTGTTTGTTTGAATCTTCCCATTGATGTTTAGGACTGCAACTGATCAGTCTATAACGAGGCAATGCGCACAGTATGCACATATGCCAATAAGAGACTGATCCATTACAGTCCTAAACATCAATGAGAAGATCCAAACAAACAAGACTAAGTGAATTTAAACTTCACCCCATTGCACAAGCAAGTGGCTATGAGGACTCAGTAGCTGAGTAGATAACGCGATGGCGTTGGAAGCGAAAGGTACTGGGTTCGAGTCCCAGAGTGAACACCAACTCTGGGTTGCAGGTACATGCAGCTGACGAGTCCCAAATAGGACGAAACGCGCGTCCTGGATTCCACTACTAGCCACCATCCATCTTTGCAGATAACTGTTTCATTCTAACTTGGTGCCTCGTTTTTTACATTACAGTAGGAAATCTGTTTCTTATCATAATTCATTCACATACTCAATTTAAGTCTAGTTATTAATGCAGTTCAAAAGATGAGAGAATTTTTAAAATGACGTTGAGAAGAATTTGATCATTCAGAAAACAATTCCACTGCTAGCCACTATCCATCTTTGCTTTTAATGCTTGTGAATTAAGGCAATATCGAGGCAATACGTACAGTATGCCAATAAGAGACTGATCAATTGCAGTCCTAAACATCAATGGGAAGATTTAACACAGGCCAATCAGTTTCAACTATTAAAAATATGAATCAAATACACTGTTATTTAGTCTAGTTTTATATGTGCATTCTGACCACATTGTTGTAGAGCAAATATCGATAAACATTTGGAATTTCAAGCAGTTAAGTTGTGTCACATGAATATGTAATATTCAGTTAAAATATCTGTCAAGATTAGGTCAATTTGGTAGCAATTACGAAACTGCTGGAAACGAAGAGGTAGTAATACTTGTTTCATCCTGGTGTAAAAATCATCACTAATGTATATCTAGAGCTCCTTTGAAAATCTGACGTGTGACTGCCAGGTTTCGCTGTCATGTTAACAGATAACTGCAAAAACATAATTCGAGTTTCCACATCTCACCATCTGATTGCCTGTTTGGTATACTGAATTGTAACTCATAGCCACCTGCTTGTTCAATGGGGTGAAATTTCAATTCACTTGATGTTATTTACTTGTTTACTATCCATCTTTGCTTATAAAGCTTTTGACTTCAGGTAATATCAAGGCAATCCGCACAGGATGCACATATGCCAACAAGAAACTGATCAATTGCAGTCCTAAGTAACAATTGGATGATACAAGTAAACATCACCAAGTGAATATAATCGTCCCATCGTTTTTTTTTTCGGAGGGCGTTTTAGCAGTAATATTATTATTATCATCATTATCCTATTTCTGTTCACCAATTTCTCTTTTTTCTTAAATTCAATTTATTTAACCATGTGATTTTTGTCAATATAATCTATTATTATGATTATCGATATTATCAGAGATGGGGAAATATAATTTTTATACAGACTTATACTACTTATTAATTTATCAGCATCACCTTATCTTTAATTCATTGATGAATAGATAATTTATTAATGCAACACTATATGACATAATCTTCACACATGATATCATCAACCAAATGTTATTCGTTTAGTTTCTTTTAACTTATTCAGTATTTTGTTTCCTGTTTTCTTTTTTCATCATAAATATAATTGTAATAATGATAAAAGACTGATAAACAATCGAAGTATATTTATGGTATTATCAGAAGGGGTTTTTTATGTAAAGATTTTAGTAATTTTATAGTTGAAATCATTAGTGGGTAAAGTCAGGACTGGCCTATGTCAACACCTGAACTAAGGATAGGGAGTGAAGTAGTCGAACGCGTCGACAACTTCACTTATCTTAGAAGTCTGATCAGCCCTAATGGGTTGGTGTCTGACGAAATCTCTGCATGGATTGAAAGAGCTCGTTTGGCTTTTGCCAACTTACGTCACCTATGGCAAAGACGAGACGTCCGTCTATCAATTAAAAGACGAGTATACTGCGCAACAGTTCGCTCTGTTCTACTTTACGGTTGTGAAACATGGCCATTAAGAGTAGAAGATACTCGTAAGTTACTAGTATTCGACCACAGATGTCTTAGAAATATTGCTCACATCTGCTGGGATCATCAGGTAAGTTATAGTGAGGTTAGACACAGGGTATTAAGGAATGATGGTAAATCAGTTGATGAAGTCATGAATCTTCATCGACTGAGATGGTCGGGCCAAGTGTTACGTATGCCTGAACACCGATTACCACGACGCGCTATGCTGACTAGTATTGGGGATAGTTGGAAGAGAGTTAGAGGCGGCCAAACCAAAACATGGCATCAGAGCTTGAAGTCACTAACTTCTGATCTGCGTCATCTTGGTAGATGAAGACTACCTGGTTGGGGTCCGCGCGACTATCATAACCAATGGTTGGAAACTCTGTGTGACATGGCTCAGAACCGATCATAATGGCGTAGGTGTATACACTCTTTATCTTCCCTTAAACCTTGAGATTAAAATTGCTTCGTATCTGTCTTTCTTCCTGTACTATATCCTCATATAAAACCTATCTTTTATATACTACCACCACTAAATAAACTACTTCTATGAATCCGGCGTTCAT
>NC_031499.1:2661188-2771775 GCF_000237925.1 Schistosoma mansoni | reverse complement strand
AGGAAAACTCTTTTCTCCTCGTATACAGTCAAGACCTAGACAAATAATGCTTCTTATAATGCACTGACCTGTATAATCCTCCAGTAATCCAGGTGCTACCTCGGTGGAATAGTTTCAATCGAATCCCCTGATTTCAACTAATGAAATACTGAAATCTCCACCTCGTTCTTAAATATTTATCGAGGTAGCTATAGGAATTATTTCGGATCATACAGCTCAGTGGATTATAAGAAGCATTATTTGTCTAGGTCTTGACTGTATACGAGGAGAAAAGAGTTTTCCTAGGTATATTTTTTTTAAATGGACATCATAATGAAATTCCACTTCATCTCATAGTTTTTTTTGCATTTTCTTACAACTTGTTAACATTAGCAATCCCACATAAGTGAATTACGCAACAACCTAATGTTAAATAGTAAGCATTTATTCACTAAAATGAGTGATACAGGTGATAAACAATGCCCCGTGACTTTTAAATGGCTGAGTTGCTCCTGATTGGTATGCCACTAGAATTAAACTTAAGTATATATGTGGTGTAGGCCACTTATGTCGACAGATATAATTAGTATGTAACACCAGTCGTCTTATCAGTTATCGTCCCTATCTAAAACAACCAATAGCAGTCACCCAAGCACTTACCACTTTGACCTTCATACGGTCAGCCTTCGTTTATTTATCAGTCATGAAAGTCTACTCTATTTCAGAGGAATGAATGCTCTACACTGATTTAATTTTGTTTGATACCTCATTATTATTGTCAAATATTCCAACTTACCTATACTACTGGATATTCGGGGCGCGTGTTCATCGTCGCTGTGGTCTGGTGGTTAGGACATTGCATTGTGGCCGCACTAACCCAGGTTTGAATCATGGCAACGATATTCCACGCCCCCAGATGCCCTGGTACGGCCGAGAGTCCGCTCTCCCTCTCCAAATGCTCTCACATGGCCATGCGTATATAGACTCTGTCAGGGAAGTCCTACTCACTGCCTTCTCGCACCACGGGTAATGTTTACGAAGTTGAGAGGATGAAAAGCGAATGTACGGCGCTTTAACCGGGTTGGTGGACACGGTGAGTCCACTTAGGGGAATGGAAAACCCTGATTCCAAATCAATGGTGTACATGGGTTACGTCAAAACTCTTTCATCCGATAGTTTGTGGGACATTCTTGAAGATATCTATATAATGTATTCATAGACAAAGGTAGTCTGTTAACTCCAGTTCTTTGTTAAAAGCCCAGTGATACACAATAAAATACATACGATTGACGATAATAATTTATTTTAAACAATAAATGATAACTGTACATAGAAAAGAGAGTAAGTGTAAGTGAGGAAAAAGGGTAGTTTGTTTAATCAATCTATATTATACACTGACATATGAACTCAAGCATGGAAGGATTAATTTTTCATCATAATAATAATAACCGTTATATCGCACTCAACGGTCTGATTCCCATTAAACGTAAACATGAGGCAAGTACATTTCTAGACGCTAGAAAGATGAATAGACGTATCTGAAAAAGTAGATACGAATAAGAATTATATAAGCATCATAGTGAATTATAATTTAACAAAGTAAACTGCAGATTAGAACAATATAATACACGTACTTAAAGCAGACAAATAAATCATTGAAGTTGAGGTTGTTCTCATAATGATTTCAATGCTTAATTGATGTGTTATCTCTTTGCGTTATTTTAATTGGCCAAGTGATACATAAGGAACAGTCATTTTAACTGAAGATCTAACTCCAACCCCTAATTTTATTATTATTATTATCATTAGCTTTATCTTATATTATATTTTTGGTACAATATAGAATTTTTAGCATAATGTATTTCAACAAGTTTCCATTTCTTACTTCTTGGTCGATTCTCACGATAAATATTGAGTGATCGCCAGCTAGAAGTTAGCAGCCTAGTCAATCGATATCTAAATAATGTACATTCTTTTCGCTACATAATGCCAGCAACCACTATATCTCTGTTTGGGCCTTTGTAACGTGTAGAACGAAAATTTGTACACTTTTCAGAAACGCACCTGAATAGGTTATACGATTAATAGCCATAGTGATGTTTTAAAACAAACAAAACTAGATAACTTGTTGAAATATCTAGATAGCAGGAACAGGTAGCCTAGATGTTCAAGCATGCCGCCTTTATTTGTATTTTTCACCCAGCATATTGGGCTGCAGTACACTGATATGTTCATAGTAAGATAGGTGCAGACAGTTTCAAATTATTGAAACATTTACATCTACGGAAAAATAGTCAACAGCGCTGGACACAACAGATTTATTGAACATTGAAAGTGATATTAAACAACCTCAATAGTGAAGTTCTATAGTTACTGCAATCTAACGTATTTGGTCTACATAGTAAATAGTATGTGAACGAAATGGACTATTTCCATACAAGATGAAATGAACTACCAGCATTGTAGATTTCTTTGCTGATTACCAAAATTAAATGATTTGTCCAACAATGATGAAAAATTAAATTGATTATTCAATTGATATTCATTTTAATCCTTCTGACAACATTTTAACAACTTATATTATTTTAGTCGATCATCTTATTAAGTTATCATGTGCTCACTAGTAACTAGCTTCAAGATAGATTTCCTGGAGGTCTAGTGAGAAGATGTGACCAGTACAGTCCGACTGTGTCTGCTGCGAGGCAGTTACTCACTGAAGACAATGGTGAACGGTAGCGTAATATCGTGAATTGGTGGAAGTTAGATATCAACACCGTTGGATGCTATCTCAGTGGTCTAGAGCTTAAGCGTTCGCGTGAGAGACCGAAGGTCCTGGGTTCGAGTCCTGAGTACAGGATCGTGGATGTGCACTGTTCACCAGTCCCATACTAGGACGAAAAGGCTATCTAGTGCTTCCAAGTTTTCAATGGTGGCCTAGCGCTGATCGATTCATGATATCAATATAAACTCAACAATTTCCACAACACAATAGTAATGTGTTTGATGATGACTAGTACAGGTTCAGACTTATGTAGAGAGCGAAACGGTTGTCCATAATGATATTATATGACTGTTACGCTTTATCACGAATTGATTAATGTCGAAAGCCAAGTTAATGGTTAATTGTTTGCTATGAGAAGTGAAAGTTCTGGATTTGACCTGTGAAAGAGTGGTGGATGTGTACTGATGAAAAGTTCCTAACTAGGATGAAACAGCTGTTTCGTATTTCCTGATTTTCAGTGATACTATATATGAAAACAATCTGTGATAAATATAGCCTACATAAACTTGGTCAACCGACTAAGCGTTTCGTCCCCAGGAATTTATTCATTTGATGGCTTAGATTTTAATTTCATGGGAAAATTGTCACAATTTAATGATCTCTGTAACGTCACTAATGTTTTATTTGTACCAAGTCAATTGTTTCCTTAGTTTTAATATAGTTCCATTAGAGGGGGGGAGGAAGAATTAAACATATCGATCACACTTACTAGTTGATCTTCTTTATTTGTGCATGTCAAAACTGGCAAATGCTTCCAAGCTGAGTTTACATCAGAACTGCAAAAAATGGTATGGAATATGGACAAAAACAGTAAACAAACTTCAGTTGGAGTTTTGTAAAGATTACAGGTTGTATTTGTTACGGAGTAGCCTTAATTAGATTATTATAGGTGCACTATGTTAAGAAGTTTCATTCTTAGACCAAAAAGCCATCCAGTGCTCCATGATTATCAATGATAACCCAACTGAGACCAGGTTCGTAAAGTATATAACTCATAAATAAACGGAATTATTGCTGATAAAAAAGCTGATCATTGATATATGTTTCGTGCACACTGAATTAAATAAATCTATGGGTTAGACGAAGCTACTATAGTACCCCAATAGTGTTCACTAAGCAAAATCAAACGGTAGTTTGCTTGAAAGCTTTTAGTGTTAAGTAACGTAGAACATGACATTCATATGGACGGGCTTGAGTTGTCGAACAACATCAACACCACGAAATAAAAGCGTTAGTGTTTAAAACGATAAGTACTGGGTTTAAGTCCCGGATAAGCATCAACATTGGTATGCAGGTGCGTCCAGGTGACGAGTCCCGAATAGGTAGAAACGCGCGTCCCGAGTTCTGCCGCAAACCACATCCCATCCATTCTATCTATTTTAAAATATACTTTAAAAGGTAGATATATTTTGGTGTATGAGATATGGGCGACTTACGTAAGTTGTAATGCATATTGTAGTACGTAATGTGGTTCGTATTTTGAATAAGCAGTATGAAGCACAGTAGAAAATCTATCAGGAAAAGAGAAGTGATAATATAAATTAAAATGAACAGTATCTAGTCAAACAACTAACCTAGTCATCATCACCAATCGAAAGTGAAATGCCTAGAGGCAGAAAGTTAAGAAGATCCAAGAAAAGAGAATGATTGGTGTGAACATGAAGGAACTGAAGTCTGAGACGATTGATTGACATTTTGCAAATCAAGTATTTACTGTATAGTTCTCAGATTTTACTAAGACGTTTTGTAATTTTGTATTCAAATACATTTGGTTGTCCCCACTTGTATTCTCGTTCACTAGAGTATCGAAGTTACATTTCTCAACAATAAAGGGTAAATCATAGGTGTTAAACTGTTTGTAATGCGTACTGTGATACTTTTCTATCAGTAAGAACATTCATAACTCAACTTTAAGGAAGGTACGAAGACATTTACTTCTAAACTAACTATAACTTCATTGTAGTACTGTTATTAATAAAGCTTACGACTACTCAGCAATCAAATACCGATTTGTGTATCTGATTTTAAGATATTTCTTTTTAGGTGACAGTCATTAATACCACTCGAATGCTTAATTTGAACTAAATGAATGGTCGTCTTTTCAGGAATCTATCCATATATACATAAAAATATTAATTCTCCAGGTACTTAAATATGAGCCACACTCCCACTGCAAGGGCTAATGATAATAACCAGTTGCCCAAGCCAGAGTAGGAGTAACGTGTTCAAAATTGGAATTTAGTCGCTGAAAGTTGAACGCCGTAACCATTAGGCCACTGCTTCACCACGGCACAAATACGCAACATCTCAGACAAATGCAATACACAATACCTGAACACAGTGAATGAGCAGTGATAACTGTATATGCACAAACGACTGTTATGTTTTATCGTGCATTTATTGTTATCATGTTCGTTTGAGAAGGGCTGGTCCTATGAACGTTTGCAAGGCTTCTGTGTACAAAGGTTGTAGCGATCAACTAATCGTCATCGTAATGCCTATTTAACAGCTTCATAGTATTGTTACAATAAAATCAAGGTATCAGAGATCTTAACTACACAGCTATTAAATTTTCGAAAGTGAAAATGAGGAATACAACTAATCGCATACACACGTATTATATTCAGTCTTGTGCTATACTACTTTAAAATATAGTTAATTATAATATTGTTTACATTCTCAGAATTTACTATCAATTAAATAATATTTAAAAGCAACTCGACCTGCACAACTGATCAGCCAATTTCACAAAAGATTTTTCATTAACTGTCGTTGAAGGCCATTCTGTAAATTGATCAAATACATGAATAAGTTGATCTGTGTCAAACGCCATTGATGTTGGATCACTGTTATTAACCTTGAATGGAAATAGACCGGAGGAAATTGAACGAGATTCTAGGCTTTAAATAAAAGGCAAGAAAGTCGAAGTAATAATAATAATAATAATAATAATAATAATAATGGAAATGAATGTATCTCTAGAATAAGCTATGTTCAGTCGGTTAATTTGGTCCATTATCATTTATTTATTCATTTAAACACAAACATTGGTACAAGGAAGTAACAAATATATATGCAGCACACTTCGTCATTCAGTTTGTGTGAGGGCTGGAATACTGCCCGGGCGTCTGAACCGAAGCAGGTAGTTTTCTTGGGGGGCCACACTAGGAACCTACGACCTAAAGGTCTAATCCACAAGGCAGTGGAGCAACGTAAAGAGATGTAGTCCCATGGTAGCCGGTGACCAACAATTGGTTCATACGCCATTCGTTCCCTCAGGATACTGAAGCCCACATGCACCATTGGTTTGGAGTCAGGGTTTTCCAACTCCCTAGGTGGACTTTCCGTGTCCATCAACCCGGTTAAAGCGTCATGTCTGAGTTTAGCCACGCTCTTTTCTAGTCAGAGTTAATCATTCTTTTAATCTTTCCACCTAAAATATATCGCATATTTTGCATCAGATTAGCCAATTACGCCAAATTTATTTTCGAATACATACCTGCACAGTCTTGCATGACAATATTGCAGAGTTAATCCGCATAATTCGCTTACAGGTGATGATTTCAACAAATGACTACATTTCATTGTTGGTGTTGATGTCACTGGTAAACCAAGAAATGTCTGCAAATTAATTGGTTTTTGACGTGGATAGGCAAACATTGTTGTTACCAAACATGTTACACCTAAATGATCAGCTATTTCATTTTGACATAACAATGACGGATTAACTGATTCATTTTGAGTTAGTCGGGTATCTAATGAAGGAAAAGAAAAATCAAACAAAACAATGAACAACTAGAAAGCAGCGATGTCAAAGTTAGAACTGAGGTTAGGATTTGTAATAACTGTATGACTTCATCGGCACTTTTGTGACTGGGTGGTCGTATGTGTCGCCACTGTTATATCTGGAATGTCTTTGGTGCTATGCACTTATCCGCTTTGTTGGGCTCGCAGTCTTACTGCTTTTACTTGGAAATAAGGAAACACTGCAATTCTTCGATCTTACTGTTTTTACTGGAGGAAGAAGAACCACTTCAATTGTCATAACATAAAGTTAAAACACAGAAGACTGGTGCCATGAAGATTTCTTGACTCTCCAAATAAGTCCCTAAAATTACGCAATCACTAGACCGAAACAAGATTAATTCTATACTAATTTTTACAAACACATTTTATTCACACATTATGACTAACTTAATGATAAGTGGGAGAGACGTTGAATGAGAAGATTACATCGCTACAACAGTATATATGTATATATATATTTCCTATTTACAAAGACAAAACAAACAAAAGTATATTTTGAATGTATAAACACAGATGATTGTTTGCTTACTTTGTGAACCTTTCATTCGATTCAGCATAAATTGTTGAGCATTATTTAAAATATCCAATAGAAATAAACCTTCACCTTTCCTAGTACTCATCCCCATAATTCGACCGAATGGAATATGTAGAAGATTACGAGCACATTGACTACATTGATCATTATCAGTATTATCATAAACATCATCACCGATCATAGATCTAATAGCAAAACAAAAACAAACGACTTAACTTTGAATAAGTAGAAATGTTACTTTTCTGTGGATTATTTCATTATACTGCTTGGAAGTGAACAACTATATAAGTTACAAAACATATAATCTAATCTACAATCCCTAAGTAATGACTATTGTTATGTTTGTCGAATTCTATAGATTAAGTTGCAAAATGATCAACTAATCTAAGTGACTTGACATTACATGTACTAGATGGAAATATTAGGTAGTGTTTAAAGGTAGTTGTTAAGGAACTCCAATCTGTTTAGGCTTTGTGTCAATCAGAACTGGTCACGAATCCATAGACCCCATTGTGAGGGAACACTAATGCACCTGAAGTGATTCGAATCCACATCCTTTAGCTTTATAGTCAAAGAAGCTGGTAATGTGCCGACTCACAACTGACCTTCTTTAGGGCTGCAACATATTTAATTTAAGGGGTTTTATACAATTCACCTCCGAATACCGAGAAAAATGATTGCTGTTCAATGAATGCGACCTTGGAAATATCAATCGAATTCATGAACTTAGTGAAAATCTTATCCCATCTTACTATTTGATTGCATTTGAATTAACCTATAGTTTGTTACAGAACGGTAGTACAAGGTATTGAATATTAGAAAATCTTTATGGTAAATTAATTTAAGTTTTAAGAAAAAATGAACATATTGTCATCATTGTTTTTCTGAATGAGTGGGATGGAGTTGATGTTAGGATACTATGAACTGTGGTGCAATAGCATTAAATATATAATATATGGATGGATAAGAAATACTAAAACTGACTTCATAAAGTCGAAACTGTCACACAGAAAATAGTTATTTGTTTTTAAACGATGCAAATACAATGCCTATCAACCCAGAACCTTTTGATTGACTGAGCGCGTCATATCAGAAGACAACAGCTGGTCTAAAGCTACAAAGAATGAGAATTTTTTGAAAACATTACCCTCCATATAAATTTTTAGACGATCTATATGTCCACAGGATACAGTCTTTACTAGTGCATAGCGACTGGTTTATTTTCCAACCAATCAGCTCCAGTGAGAATATCGATACAAAATATCCAAAGCTTTCCATAACAATATTATACAAACACTAAAGCTTTTATCATTCTGTATCCAATACTTGTTGGGTTTTCAGGATATATTTCCATCAACTTCCAATTATTGTTCTGATTGGTAACTAGTTGGATCAAAAGACGGGTCCTGTGGTAACTGAAGAGCGTTGATAAACACTAAACATTTCAACTAATTATCGATTAACGAGCTTAACTTGATATATTCACACCTAAGGTTCACATCAAATGCTGGAGTACCGTAATCACCAGCTCCACTTCTCATTATATCAAGAATAGTAAACAGTGAAGCTGACTCCCTAAACATCTCTGTGTTACTGTCTCCTTAAATCTAAATTAATGGAGTACCTTCCGTTAAATTTGGTCAACACAGAGTGCATGTTAGCTGTTTTCAATCTCACATCAACAACCAAGTCTTCCAAACATCGACCTAATAAACAGAATTCTATACTGAACATATCTCTCCAGCGCTCGGATCACATCGAGAAGGTATGCCCATATTCAGGGTTATATATGAATTTAGGGATGCTGTTAAAAACTGCATTATTAGAAGTAGGTGGCATAGTATGTGAACTGGAACAGTGGATATCGAACTCAGCCTGTTTTTGTCGTTGTTAAAGAATTCGACTAAGATTATCCGCTGACACCCGGTCGAGTAAAATACTGTGTTCAGATAATTTGTAGAATTAAGATGGGAACAAAGAAAACGAATTAAACACATCGATATCGATGGATTAGCATAATCGAATTCTTTAATGCAGTTGACCGCGACTATAACTCAGCAGCTCAACAGCCAATGTTCCAATACAATAAATTTAATAATTGTGTAAAATCAACTTACGCTCTGTAATGTTATTATTTCCTATTACAAAAGCTATCCTTTTACAAAAGCTGTTTTGCGATTGGTCAGGAATTGGTTGAAAATTCCTCAAAATTATGTTAAGCGCTCTTTTATACTAACACATTACCAGAAAATTTACTATACCACCGAGCAATAGGCTAAAATGGTTCATCCACTAATTCAAGTTAACAAAGTCTATCTAGAAATGAACTTTGGATTAATCATTATTGCTAACACTTCACTTATTCGTTGAATAAACTACATTTATTAAAGTGTGACATCTATTAACTCTGAATCAGACAAACATGACATTGGTCACTACTCAGTTACATAGAAATTGCAACTATCTCATTCCTACGGAAGGTTGGGGGATACCTGAAACGTTTATTCGTAGCGTCTCAGAATGTAAGATTAAGCGATATATGTCAGAAGGATATGGGGAGCATTGATGCCTTTCAAAGTGGTAGTTGAGCTTGCCTATCGTAATGACTCGTAAGAGCTATAACCACTTGTTCAATCAAGTCTTATTATGTCGGCAGGTCAGTTGGAAAATGGTAAGCTTAAGAGAAGGAAATTACTGCCCGAGGGCGAACTTGTACTGCTGGCTATAAAACGTTCTGACAGAAAGTTGTTTCCATCAACAATCAGCGTCTCCAAGGATTCTGTCTTCTCGCAAAGGAAGAAAGAGGTTAGAAAAAGTCGACTCAAAAGATGTTGTGTATGACGAGACATGACTAGTTCAAATGGTTTGTGCCCGAAGTGCAATTTAAACGATATCAATGGGTTGAAAGCAATCAACAAGATGATCTGGGCAAAGACTGCACACTGCTAAAAGAACATCAGTAAAATTTATCAGCAGTCTTCAGAGAGATGATAGCTTTTATGAAATTCCTGCAGCTGGGCCAAATATTACGTACCACAATCAGAAAACAAAGCCTACATATATGACACAAAAGACTTGAGTACATGGGAAGTTCAGTAATCGTTCGGAAAGTGTACGCTTGCTATGAAAAGTAGCTGAAAGATCCCCTCGATGGGCTGTTATGTAAAAGCAGGAAATTCATTTGGATACAAAAACATTGATACTTACATAACCGGCCAATTATAACCCATTTTAAGGAGAACATAGTTGAGTTGTTGAAAGTGTAAACGCTGTCCGATTTCAACCTTTAAATAAAGTAACAAACAGGATTATACTGGCTAATAGATAATATAACAATAACTTGGATAACAGAAAATATAATAAAACTCACAAAAAGAGCGTTTCGGCATGACATTGAAACATCTGCCAATCAAAACGTTACAACACAATATCGCCTGTTGATGTAGGCGGTGACTAGAGATACGTAAATGAAGTGTTTAATGGATTCAACTACTTCACATCTTATAATTATTCAAGCTAGGTCAGTGTTGAAACAAAATTTTATATTTAGAAGGAGAGAAACTCAAACCGAACACGTTTGGATTGCTGCTCAAGGTATTCACAAGAATAAGAACTATGTCAATGTCTTCACTAAATAAAACCATACCACCTGAGTATTTCTAGTCCATAAGTGGACCTCATGGTAGAAGATTGATCCCCACAAAGTTATATGAAGTGTGGTTTCTAAGCCATTTATGACGAAATTAACTAAGAAGAAAGATATCGGGTAACCCTGATGAACAACATTATGAAATTGACAGTTTTGACGATAGTTGAAAAATAGTACTGGGATGGATAACGTTGACAAGGTTTAAGAACTTAATTGGTACACCTTTTAATGACAAATACTGCTACAAAAGCTCTCGGTAAAAAGAGTTAAGTGGCGTCAAGTCAAGAAACACAACTACAGTCAGGAAACGGAGACTTAGATCTAAAATATAAGGGAAGATGAGCACGCTTACAACTAACAAGGAGTATGAGCTATTTACATGCAACATAATACTGGAATCATCTTGAAATTTGAGTTATTAACCACCACGCGCTTAAACTTCAGCAACACACTACTTGCGCGTGGGATAGTAATGCCACACGACTACAGAAACCACATTACGTGAAATGATGGTCGAAATTAGCCACATCAAGTAGTCGTGTCAGAAAGTCATCGAACACTACCAGGAATTGACGTGCTCCAATCAATTAGTTGTTCGGGTTTTGTGAGGATTCGTCAAATTTGTAGGTTCTATTCGTCACAGATTAATCTCAGTTGAGGTATCATTGAAAACTAGGGGGCACTAACCAGCTGTTTCGTCCTATTATGGAACTCCTCATGAATAAATACTTAGGAAATCACTAGGGGGCATCGCAAGTGATATTAATTTGTGATGAATAAAACCTACTTTGGCTGATTGTCTATTGATTGACCTTCGAACCTCGAAGTTGCACTTATGGTTGTAAATGTAATGACTGGGAAAAAAGTGAATTTTACCGCTGAATGAATCTTTTGTTGTATAGATTTATAGTCACATAAATATATATACATAAATACGCGTATATATATATATATATATATATATATATATATATATATAACGAATATATTGCATACCACATAATGTATCCTATCGAAATGATATTTTTCGTAACGAGAAATCGCCGCCGCTATATCCCTGTAAGTTAAAAAGAAAACTATGCATTCAAAAGACAAGCTACATACGATGTAGTATAGATAATCAAGCCTAATTATAACATAGTGTGTGGTGGTCGATATTCTATATTATCCTTAAACTTCGTGTATCGTTCGTCTTGATAACCGTTACTCGAATGAGCAAGTACAGTGCGGTGCACTGTACTTGCTCATTCGACTCTCACGCTCACTCGCCTGCTTTACGGCACCACTCTTTCATGCTTGCTTAACGTGCCTGTAATATTGGATATCTGTATGTGGTCCAATAATAAACGAAATCAACCCTTCGTATACGCCTTCTGATTTATACACCGTTAGGACGTTATCGAGTAATGGTTATCAGGACGAACAATACACGAAGTTTAGGGATAATATCAAATATCGACCACCACAAGTATAAAGCAAATTAACTGTTTAAATTATTTACCTGGTTAAATATAAAGTTGAATTATCACTTTTTAATAGGATAATATTTTGATTCGAAAAATTCACATCATTAATGTTTTCTGTAGACATACAAGTCAGTCCATCACTGGAAAAAAAACCCACAAAAATGGAATAGGTAACGAGTACAGCAAAGAATCATACAGTGAAAGTACATTCTACTGTTTAGCTTACCGTACTTGATCAGATAACTTAATAACAATACAATACAAAGTGCCTATCGATGCGGAGGCTGCTGCTACATTTGCTGTCTTCATCTGCATTTGTTCGTGTGTATGAGAGAGGAGGGCTAGGTCATCTGCGAAGTCCAAATCATCTAATTGATTCTGAGAAGTCCATTGTATTCCGTATTTCCCCTCAGATGTCGAATTCTTCATAATCCAGTCAATCACTAGAAGAGGAATGGGGAGAGTAGACAGCCTTGTCTGACTCCGGTCCTTACTGGAAATGTATCTGTCAGCTGTCCTCCATGCATGACTTTGCACTGTAGTCCATCGTATGAGTTTTGGATAATGTTGACAATCTTTTCAGGAACTCCATAGTGTCGAAGAAGTTTCCATAATGTTCTCCTGTCCACGCTGTCAAACGCCTTCTCATAGTCAATAAAGTTGACGTATAGTGATGAATTCCACTCAACTGATTGTTCAACGATGATCCGTAGTGTCGCAATCTGGTCTGTGCACGACCGATCCTTACGGAATCCAGCCTGATGATCCCTAAGTTCGGCGTCTACTGCGTCTTTCATCCGATTCAGCAGCACTCTGTTGAAAACTTTTCCTGGTACTGATAACAAACTGATACCTCTGTAGTTCTCACATTGGCTCAGATCTCCTTTCTTTGGTATCTTGATGAGATATCCTTCTTTCCAGTCCATTGGCACTTGTTCCTCTTCCCAAATCTTCTTGAATAGAAGGTGAAGCATGTTTGCAGTTATTTCAATGTCTGACTTCAGTGCTTCTGCTGGTATATTGTCAGGTCCTGCCGCCTTCCCACTTTTGATTTGTCTGATGGCCATCTTGACTTCTTCGATCGTTGATGGAGTGACATCTATTGGAAGGTCTGTGTGGGCTGCTTCGATGTTCGGTGGATTCAATGGGGCTGGTCTATTCAGCAGTTCCTCGAAGTATTCTGCCCATCTTTTCCTCTGTTCTTGAATCTCAGTGATTGTCTTTCCTTCTTTGTCCTTGACTGGTCTCTCTGGTTTGCTATATCTCCCTGCCAATTTCGTCGTTGTATCATATAGTTGTTTCATATTCCCTTCTCTTGCAGCTTTTTCCGCCGTCGTTGCTAGTTCTCCCATATATTTCTACTTGTCGGCTTTTCTTCACTTCCTTGTTTGCTTTTGCGTAGTCTGCTTGTGCTTTGACTTTCTCTGATTGTGTTCGGCTGTTGTTAATTGCTAGTTTCTTGTTCTTCCTTTCTTGAATTTTGTTGAGGGTTCCCATAGAGATCCATTCCTTATGATGATGCTTTTTAGGACCGGGAACCTCCTGACACGTTGAAGTTAGTGCTTCTTTTATCCCTTTCCAGTTGTCCTCCAAAGTAGTTTCTTGTTCATTCAGTAGATCCTGTAGAGCCTGGAACCTGTTGTTGAGAGTTATCTTGAATTCATGGAGCTTGTCAGTATCTCGAAGGAAGGCTGTATTGAAACTTTGTAGTGCTGTTTGTCCAGTTGTCCAGTGTTTCTTTAGCTTCAGTCTCATCTTGGCCACAACCAGGTGGTGATCTGAAGCTATGTCAGCTCCTCTCCGGGTTCTCACATCTTCCATTGATCTTCGGAATTTTTTGTTGATACAGATGTGATCTATCTGGTTCTCTGTGGTTTGGTCCGGTGAGATCCATGTAGCTTTGTGTATGCGCTTGTGTGGGAATATTGTGTCGCCTATAACCAATTTGTTGAATGCACATAGGTTTGCATGTCTCTCCCCATTTTCATTTCTCTCTCCTAATACATGTCGTCCAATTACATCTTCATATCCTGTGTTGCCCACTCCAACTTTAGCATTTAGATCTCCCATCAGGATGGTGAGGTCCTTTCGTGAGCACTTCGCTATTGTTGATTGCAGCCTTTCATAGAACTGATCTTTATCATCGTCGTTGCTATCATTGGTGGGTGCATAACATTGGATAACATTCATTGTGGCTCCCTCTTTCTTTGTTCTGAATGATGCTTTGATTATCCTGGGTCCATGAGATTCCCATCCCACAAGTGCATTTCGTGCTTCTTTGGATAGCATTAGAGCAACTCCCTGAGTGTGTGGAGCATTTTCCCCTTCGTGACCGGAGTACAGCAGCATCTCTCCTGTACCTAGCCTTTGTTCTCCAGTTTGTGTCCAATGGGTTTCACCGATTCCGAGTACTGCCAAGTTGTATCTCCTCATTTCCATTGATATTTGGCTGGTCTTTCCTGTCTCCCACATTGTCCGGACGTTCCATGTACCTATAAAGAGTGTTGCTCTGGTTGTTAGAAGGTGCATCGATCTCGTGACTTCCGAAGAATTTCGGCTTTCATCATGAGACGTCATTATTCCTTCAACTCCCAGGGCAGAGTTTAAATGGTTTGAATTATTTTTTCTGGTTAGCGTTTTTTTAGCGAGTTAGCTTTTCTACGGGATGGGGTCGCTAACCCCATGCCCAACCCTCCTCCTTTATCCGGGCTTGGGACCGGCAGTAACTCTAGAAGAGCTACAGGCGGAGTTTTGTTATATTATCACAAATCAGTAATTAAATGGTGAACAGTGGAGTTGTAAAAAAGATAAGTTTTGAATAGATGAATAGTGCTGACGTCTATGAACGAAACAATGGGTAATACAGGTTAAAATACCTAACGTTTGCCCCTGTCAATTATCACGTGACAAAATCGCCAGTCAGAAAACCGACTTCTGTGATCTAGGACCTGTGCTAAACCAATGATGAGTTAACCAGCACGAGCAGACTTGCGTCAACCCTTAGTCCTTACTGGTCCTCTGTTTAGCAACTTTCAGACTGACCCAGACCGTTCAGTCCAGAACACAATATCCGCCTCCACTGTATGAGTAGTATACTTCAGATATACGTAGTTTCCATACAAACAGACCGGACCGTATCACACTGTAAAATGAAAAAATAACTATACGAGATGAAGCCAAAAGTGGTTGTGAGTACTATAGACTGTAGCTAATAAATTGGAAATTATTAGTAAACCTCGCATGTGGGATTCAAACCCAGGACCTTCGGTCACACATTGTTGAGAAGTCCCACACTAGAACGAAACGGCTGTCCAATGCTTCCAGGTTTTCAATAGTGGTCTAACATTCATTGATTCATGATCTCAATCAAAAATTCACTAATTGTACATTCTGCTTTGGGCATAAATAGATTCGAACCCACTACAGAACCTGTTTCTAAAATGGCCATTACTGGACCATTGGATAATGCATTAAATTTAAATCGTTTTGCTTGTAAATTCACTCTACCGGCGTACGTAGCGTAGTCATCATCAGCTTCTTTAGTCAACTGTTTACAATTATACTGGATACGAAATAGTGACATCTGTTTACAAAATATTTTATTTAGTGTTGACAGTTCCATCGAAATTGACTTCTTGTGGATGTTTAGGCGGAATGAATTTTATACTTTTGATGCTTATTAGGACCAAGTTTCTGTAACAAAAAACGGACTTTCTTTGGGTCGTCCATAGCGGGAAATTCTATTCGGAAAATATCACCTATTCTGTAAAACCATGCTTCGAAAGTATGACCACTATCCACATCAAAAATAAATTCTGAGATTGGACTGAGAAATGACTCAATACCTTATTTGGTAATCCTAGTACATAATAACACTGGTGTAATTCCTATTATCTTACCCTAACTTTTTTGGATTATATTTAGTGTCAGTTAGTAAGGAAAACCCTACAGGGTCATAAATTTAACTCACGGATTGCTTATTGTGTCAAGCCTACTACTTCACCGTAGTTTTATTTGATTTTATTGTTTACTGTTTTAGAACTAAGCATTACATTCTGATTGGCTGATAAGAAGACCAAGGTCGTTAGAATGCAATAATTTTGGCTGATTTTCTTTAGAAGTTTTCTCTCATTCAAAACAATGAATAAATTTTAAATTATTATTGAAGTCTATGCAACTTACAAACTTTTGTAAGCTAACCCATTGGCTAGTAACATGTTAGCAAGTGAATAAGCTTTCTCCACATAATCAGATTCATATTCATAACTTGTAAATCGAATATTCATACGCTATAAAGATAATTAAGAAAAACAAAATTTAAAAGGGTCAACTCATCAGCGTAATTGAAGAATATTAAGATGGGAACAAATTAATTTAGAAAAGAATAGATATTAACTTCGTTTGCATTATCCGTCTTTCCCTACCCAACTCATTTTTGTGTATTCATATATACTACTTTTATTATTCAGTAATCCGTTCCATTTTTAGTAATTTCCGCACGAGTGATGCAACGTACGTTTATTTGTTGTGTAATATTATAAAGTAAACTAATAATATTCATTTTCATTGTCAGAGTAATTATATTCACTTAATCCTTGCAACAGTCATTTCCGGTTTTTGTGCACTCTTCGAATCTTTCAGGGTCGTTGGATTAGGATACAGTGGAGATCTTGTTAAATTAGTGACTATCGATCCACAAGTGATGCAGATAATTAAAGGGGTGCTAGGGTAAACGGATTTTGGGGTGATGAAAACTACTAGTGGTTATAAAGATCCCTGAGGGGGGAAACATCAAGATCGGCACTGTCGATACAAAGACTTATTCTATCTGTTTATCCTGTTTTGTAGTTGAATACCTTTCTATGCATAACTTTTTTGTAAGACACTATTGTAACAACAAAAATAATGAACAATTTGTCGATACTATGTATGTAATATTACAGTATATAATACACTACTAGACGAGAGATCATAATATTCAACAATACAGAATTCAAGAACAACACAATTGAGAACCAGATCATAGGTTAGACAAGTTTCATTAACACAAATACAAGTAGCCTACACACAATGAAACCTAGAGTACATAACAATCATAAAAATTAATTTCCCGTCCCATAAATTTAGCACATCTGTGTGTCTACACTCACGAGCTAATCACATCTAATTTTATTGACTGCACATTAAAGTTTAAATTTACAATCAAGAGAACTAGGACGTAATAACAAATAGACCGACAAATATACCAGGTATTATTCTGTTCTGATGGTATGCAATTTGATGTAATAAATTGAGATGACATTCACTAATCTTAAGGAGATTTAAACCCATGACTTAACCGATTGCAGTTAACCGTTAAAACTATTCAGTTTCCCAGAGCCTAGTTAATGAAAACTGTTTATAGGTTTACTTATGAAAAGTGTTCATTTGTTGTTATTGATTAATTAATTAGATTCTTCATTGTAAAAAATTATTCCGAAAGACAATTAGGTATCTAGAATTTATAATAAAGGATTAACATGACGCAATGTGAATTGAGCTTGATTTTATTGAAAAGCCAATGACCTATAGTTATCATATTCCTTAGTTATTCACATACGCTGAATAACTTCCAACCACGTTTTATTTGTAGATTAATGTATTCCTTTTCTAGAGGAAAAAGCCCTCAAATGCCCTAGTACGGCCGAGAGTAGGGAGAGTCCAGTCTCCCTCTCGAAATCCTCTCACATGGCCACGCGTATATAGCCTCTGCTAGAGAAGTCCTACTCACTGCCTTCTCGCGCCATGGGTGTTGTTCACGAAAGTGAGAGGACGAAAAGCGAACGTCCGGCACTTTAACCGGGTTGGTGGACACGGAAAGTCCACCTAGGAGAGTTGGAAAACCCTGATTAGAAACCAATGGTGCACATGGGCTCCAGTATCCTGAGGGAACAAATGGCGTGTGAATCAATCGTTGGTCACCGGCTAATATGGAACTGCATCTCCTTACGATGCTCCCCTGCCTAGTGGATCAGATCTTTAGGTCAAAGGCTGCAATGTAAGACGAGACACATATATACATCGGTCCACGTTGCTACACCTCATCAGCACACTAAGATGAACACCAAATTCATGGAAGCAGATACTTCAATGGTAGTAATATGTAAAAGGAAGACTGCATATAAGGAGAAATAGTTGGTTTGTAGAAAGAAAGGTATAGAGAAATTTCAATCTCACGGTTTTAAGGGAATACAAAGAGTGAATACACCTACGCCATTGTGGTCAATTCTGAGCCATGTCACCCACAGTCTCCAACCATTGGTTAGGATAGTCGCGCAGACCGCAACCAAGTAGTCTGTATCTACCAACATGGCTCAGACCAGAAGTTAATGACTTTTTGAACTGATGGCACGTTTTGGTTTGGCCGCTCCTATGTGGCTGAGTAAAGTTCTATCAATAAGTTTTAATTACAACTACTGAACAGTAACAGGAAACAAAATAATGTAAAGAAGATAAAGACAATAAAAACATGTATGATAAAACAGCAATTCTTTTCCTTTTTACCTGATAATTTGATTCCAACTGTTCACAAGTTACTTTACGAATATATCGCCAGAATTCAGTATCACGAGATTGTATTTCAGTTGTATTATTGAGTATTGGTTTGGATAAGTTAACTGATTCATTTCCATGATCAATTCCATGTCGACTTTTTTCATTTGATGATTGAATATCACGATTCGCTTGTACATAGACCTGTTGTAGCAAAATAAAATGGTAGACCTGTTTTCTTTATAAGGGATATTATTTCTTCATTGTTAATGTTAACGACTGTAATTGATCACTCTATGTTGGCTATGTGTATCCTCAGCGCATTGTTTCAATGTTGCTGTTTTGTCATCAGTTTTATTAAATTTGGAATATGGCTAGTAGCGGTGGAATTCAAGAAAGTTGATTAATTCCATTTTAAACTTATCAGCTGAAAATGCCTGCATCCAATGTTCATGTTCAAAATTGAGAACTGAACTCAGTACCCATAGTTCTAATTGCCAATGTGTTATTCACATTTAATCCAACTTGTGATTAATATTGAAGCAATCTACTCAGGAAACACGTATTCCAGTAGAGATGATCAGTTGCAGTCTTTAACATCAACAAA
Organism: Schistosoma mansoni; assembly: GCF_000237925.1. Lineage (NCBI taxonomy): Eukaryota > Metazoa > Platyhelminthes > Trematoda > Strigeidida > Schistosomatidae > Schistosoma > Schistosoma mansoni. The sequence goes on along the minus strand of NC_031499.1, from coordinate 2,752,419 downwards.
GGAAAAATACAAACCTTTACGAAAAAGTACATAGCCATTTAACAAGTTAGAGTCTGTTTGAACTCAGTAGTTAGTGACTTGATATTTGAATCAATTCGTATCGGGGTTCGAATTTCACAATGGAAATTAACGGTGAGATAAGGAACATCCAACTGTGAAATTACGAACAGAACAAGATCTGAACCCCACCGCTTGACAGTTCAACATTAATGCAAAGAAGAGGATGGTTATTCAATGATCAATGATTTTTAGGGATATTTTTTCCCATCACACTCTTATCACGATCTACAAAGTTTTAATTTCAAAATAATGATCAAAAGGAAATTATAGGGTTAAAAAACCTAAGTATGTCAACTTATTCAATTTTCAGAACACGAGTGTATTTCCTTTGCACAAAATTTGATAATATAAGTTTTTAGAATGGATTAGTGGTGGTTAAGAATAGAATGTAGGATGAGCGTTTCGTTCAACCATAGGACTCGTCAGTTGAATATGTATTTTCATCACAGTGTTGATGTTCATACTGAGAGACTTGAACCTGGTACCCAGTGCATCATCTTTGAATCCACTGAGCCCAGCAACCCACTAACGTATCCAACTACTGTTGATTAAAGTTCAGTTCTAAAAATCAACAACCGGATAATTCAAATCGAATATTAATAATATTTTAGCAATGCGGACTAGTTGAAAATACATTTGCTTAGTTAAATTGAAGTCGTTTAGATAGTCATTAGACAAAATATAAAATTTTACGAAAACAAGTCCTCTTTCTAAGCTATATCATCATAAACTGTACTAATCACCGATATTTCAATTCCCTATTGGTTTGGCATATTCATAAAATGGTCAAAGCAAATAACAGAGTAGTAGAAGTAACACTATTAGTGGTAGTAGAAAAGACCAGACATAGACAATATGCGGAGAAAATACGGATTGGCGAAATAACGAAAATCGTAATTCAGGATTTACGAGAAGACAAAGTGTGATATATGGAACAAAAAAAGTGGCACGATAATGTTAGGTAAAACGTTTTTAATATTAGTTTAGTGTTCACCATTATTGCTGCCACTGCAAAGAGATATATTTGTGTTGATGAAAAAACTATTCTTACTCCTAAACCAGGTATCGATTTTCAATACTGTTGAGGGTGAACGAAATATTTTTATTCGGTAACTGTTTGCGTTGATTACAACCCATATAGTTGTTATAGTATTATTTCACTCGGTTGCATAGAGTTTAATTAAGGCAATTAAATGTCGTATTCTGAAACATTAGGCAAAATAACAGATCAGCCAGATATATTTTGAACTCTGTTATCCTATTCGTTAAAAGAAAACATTTTATCAATTTCACTGAACCAAAGAACAGGCTTTATAAGGGATCTACATTATGGACTTACATTAGTTAAACAATCATGTAAAGCCAGGAAGGATTGTTTAGCTCTGTCGTCTTAGTATGGCACTCTTCATCAGTGCCCATTCATAGTCCAACTACGGAGGATGGAACCTAGGACCACCTGATCTATCAGTGAGTGCTTGACCTCTAAATTGGTGAAGTGGCACCCAATGGTTTATAGGTCTAATTTCAATGAACTAGAGATATCGGGCAATCATCGGTGGGTAGATGCAACATATCAATTAGAGTTGAACTTCACTGATCCAGGCTTCTCACTAGAGCCCCATGAAGTCCTACATAAACAACTGTTTAGCGTCTTCTAATTTTCAATGTTTATCTAACTAAGACTAGTTCAAGATGAAAATTAAGGAGTTCAACTGACTCCATAAATTTATACACTGATGGTACGATTAACTTCTCTATTATTATTTTGCATCTTGCATGTTCTTGTTCAATACGAGAAAAAACTATTATAATTATGATCATTATTATTATATGGTCTTTTTCATCATTATCTAATCGCTTTTTATTGGGTAGATTATACACTGTTAGCTAAATGTTTGCGATACAAATAACAACTACAGAACTAAAGTATGTCACAAGTGAAGCAGTTAGCTAGTGGTTTTGTAAAAGATGATTGTTTCATTATTTAGCGCGTTGATATGAGTGGATGCGTGCTCACCCTAAGGTCTGAAGGTCCTGGATTCAATTCCTGGTGGTATCATGGGCGTACACTGCCGAAAACCTTCAAACTAGGACCAAGAAGTCGTCCAGTACTTCCTGTTTTCCAATCGACGTCATTTAATACAGGAGCTTAGTCCTCACCATAGCGTACGCTGATAAAGGTCGAACCATAATACACCAACTGGTCGATTTGCACATAATCAGTGGAAGAATCGGAAAGATGCCATAAGATTCTGATGGTAATTATGGTAATTATAACTTTGTTATTCAGAGTTACTGAAATGCATGCTTTTTTCTTTCGATTTTGTTTAGATTTTCGAAGAGTAAAATGAAGTATCGTAGCCACAGATATTAGACGACCGTAGCGAAGATAATATTCCATTAAAAAGTCTCCTTTGTACCATATATCTAACAATCTAACTAGTCGTTCACTTATCTTGTAAATAGTAACAATAGAGAGGGTCCATGTAATGTTCCACTCATTACTCTTGTGCCGTTTCAACGGTAATTTGACATCCTTCTCATTTTTTAAAATTGAACAAATGATCTATTCAAAATGACACTATGTTATGAGTGAAACATTCTGAATATAGGTTTGTAAAACGACAATAAAACACAGATATTTTCAATTGACACATACTTACTTTATATAAATGTTCAATAGGATTTCTTCGCAATTCAATCTCATCCCCATATTTTGAAAATCCTGATGCCAAGATATCTGGAAGTTAAGTTTTTTACTTATGAAGGTTTATATTATTGAGCAGAATGTTTTTAACGAAATTATATTATGCTTTATTTTAGATACATTGTCTCACTAAAAACCGAACTATTTAGGTTTCCGGTGGGGTTTTTGACTAAGAGAGGGTGAAATTTATACTTCACTTAATAAACAGCTCGGTAACATATAATGTAATCACGGATACTTTTACGGTATTACTTAAATCAGTTGCTATTTTATTATTTATTTATTTAAACACATAAATATTGGTACAAGGGAGCACCAAATACATATGCGCCGCACAAATCTCATTCGATTTGCGTGAGGGATGGGATACTGCTCAGGTGCCCAAATTGAAACAAGAGGCCACATCCCGAGCCTCTGACCTAAAGGTCTAACCCACAAGGCAGTGGAGCATCGTGAGGAGATGCGGTCCCATGGTAGTCGGTGACCAACGATTGATTCATACGCCATTTGTTCCCTCAGGATACTGGAGCCCATGTGCACCATTGGTTTCGAATCAGAGTTTTTCAACTCCCCTATGTGAACTTTCCGTGTCCATCAACCCGGTTAAAGTGCCGGACATTCACTTTTCGTCCACTCAATTACGTAAACAACACCCATGGCGCGAGAAGGCAGTGAGTAGGACTTCTCTAGCAGAGGCTATATACGCGTGGCCATGTGAGAGGATTTCGAGAGGGAGACTGGACTCTCCCCATTCTCGGACGTACCAGGGCGTTTGGGGGCAAAATCAGTTGCTAAATTTCCATGGACATAATTGGCAGTTTTGAATCAAATTTATCGACGAAGTAATGACTTAAATTACTGGACAATGTAGCTTTAGTTACAATCAGGTGATTGTTTAATGTAACCCATTTGGTTTTCGTCACTTTGAGAATTTTTACGATTCGGAACGATAAACACACGCTGCCTAACATACTATGAGGGTCATACTATGTAGAATATATGCTTTTGTCCTTCTACCCGCGGTAAGGTAAGGTAAAAACATATAAGCTAAGATCCTGGTTAAGTTCAAAACCAGGTTGATCTGGTAGTATGTATTATTTTTCATGTGATACTCAATGTTTGGCCTTGCGATAGCATGTGAACTTAGGTGCATGATATACCTGAATTTTCCCGAATCGTCACTTTTGTAGAGATGAAGGTCGGTGACGAGATCCATTCATTATTTCACTCTGTTACCCAAAAGACTGTAACCGGGCTGTAACTAAGGATGTTTGACTGTATAATATGAATATGCAGGCTGAGGCATCGAACTAAGATATTAGCAAACCAATAATAACTTAATATTTGAAAGCTAGACTACTCGGTTATCGTTTGCAGATTTGCATATATCACAATTTATTTTATATCAGCACTGATTTCCAATAAGACTTTCGTCGGTATTTTCTAGCGTTCTCCATCTACGGTTTAATTAAGGACTTTAATAGGTCATGGTGCAAGCGCAAAAAGTTTGCTGCCTTTTTCTGAACACTAGTTACCCTATGGTGCATAAAAACTCAACTCATGTAGAGACATGTGCAGAAGATATCCCGAATGGTGATGAAAGTTTCATAACTAAATCATATGGCTCAAATGATACAACACCGACAAAACAACAAAGAACAGTCGAAGCTCCCTTCATTCATAGCATTTAGAAACAGGTTCAAAACATTTATAAAGGTAAACTAAGTTAGAAAGTGTGCAGAAAGCATACAAAGTAGTTACCGAATTGAGTACCCCAATCACCAATGTAATTTATTCCAATTACTTTATGTCCAAAAGCTTCATTGACGTTTTTAACAAAATTCCCTGTTACAGTGGCTCGGAAATGCCCCAGGTGGAATGGTTTAGCAATATTTGGGGAGCTTATGTTAAGGAAAGTAGAAAGAAGGGGAAAAAAGATTGTTAGTTCACGTAAAGAAAAGAGAAAGTACCTGTAGTCTACGACAACAGTTTCAGAGTGGTTGGAACTTCCCTCATTGCCCATTAGTACTCTTGTAACGGGATTAGTGTACAAAAGGTTTCTCAAACATTTTTTTGATTCTATGGATGTGAAGAAATCATTAAAACATAGAAAACTCACTTTCCATTTTTCATGGTTCTGACTGATTAGAATTAAAAGTGAACCACAAAGTAATTAGCACCAATCGTCCTGAGCATGATGGTAAAACTTATAACTGTATCAAAAGCCAAAAACCCAGGGAAAGGCTGCTTAAGTAAACAGAGATAAGAATTCCGATGAATCTTTGAATTGTTTGTAAAATTAGTTATCAACAAATAATGGTGGAACATGAAGCCAGATTTTTATTTGTAGCTGTAAAATGTTTACTGAAGGGAAACCGAATGAAAACGCTACATGTAACAGTCCACGCTCTTTAAAACACCCCAAGCCTAATGATTCGTAGTGGTTAGGGAAATTTTAAGATTAGGTAAATAAGCTGGTAATTACATGGGTGTACAATATACTTTGATCCGTATATGTGTTACCGCTGGATCACTTCTCACATTGATGTGGTATTGGATAAGGCAGGAATGAGCTAACTGTAAAACCAAATACAGTAAAAAAATCTCTGGTACAATTGGTTACAATAATAATAATTGTTTCCGTTATCCCAATCGTGTTCTTATCGAGACTGGCCGGTCACTACATGCTGATACAAACAAGTATTATTTTACCTTGCCTTATTCCAAATTAGGGCACCGAGACGATAGAAAAAATTAAAAGTTAAATTATCGATGGTAAAATCAGGATTCACAAGATGGTAAAATCAGATAAAAGCCTATTTAGCATCAACAGAATGTTATTATTTTTATTACCCTACACATTTCTAATTTTTAAGTAACCATTTTCCGAAAAAAATTGAATCGTCAAACGTCTATCGATGTACAAAACTCGAAGTTATACAGAAAGACCCTAGTTTTGTGAAAGTACATCCACGGAAAGAAAGAAAGCAAATTGCTCGTGCTGTAACGCAAGCTTTGAAAAATTGGCAGAGTATTGCCAATGGTATACAAAAATCAATATATATTTTCCGCCTACTGTCTTGACGACAACATGTTTAAACCGGTTAGGTTCTTTACTCTTGCTGCTTCTTACTTCAAAACGAATCCAGATCTTCAGTAATGACCAATGTACAGTAGTTCAGCTACTCAACCGCACTAGTCCCTTTACTAATTATTTTTGAGTTTATATTTCTGGTAATATGAGTGATTGCTTCAAGAAATAGTTAAATAATTTTGTTAGTTGATCGGTAACTCTTAGTGACCTTTCTTTTTTGACGAGAACGGGATTGGTATAATGGTAACAATTATTATTGTAACCAATTGTACCAGTGATTGCTTTACTGCACTCGTTTCATCAAGTGTACCAAAGACACACTTCATTCCGTTGCCTGTGATCTTGCATGAACTCAAGTACACTCGGTAGTTCCTCTTGGAAACTTTAGAACGTCTAGGTATTCTCTCGGTACCACGAGATCACCAACAAATATGTCTTATTTCAACCGTCAACAGCCTTATGGTTTTCAGCCTACCGAAGGATCTAACTCCATACCTGTCACGTAATATTCCTGTAGTGGTGATCATAGCCAATCGCGACTCGACACCATCTACAGACTCAAACGGTGTGAACAGATCAAATCGGAAGAATTAGGACGGAAACCGAGATGGTTATGATCATTTTAGGGTACGGTCACTGATATTCGTTAATGATAACTGTTGTAAATCATGAGAAATACATCAGATAGCTGTTACAAGAGGAACATGTTAATTCATGGGTGAGTAAATATTGGTTAAATGACCTTCCGAAGCCTTCCACTGAAGGGGCTGTAGTCATTTCCGCTTGGTGAGTTTTCCATATGAGGGCGTCTGCCAGTGATCATACTTTGGTTTTTCCTCCTTGAAATGCTGTCCTTGGAGGGTCCCTCTGAGAAAATCTGTGGTGATGTTCAAAAAATATGCTTGCAGTTGGATGGCTTGGCGAACTTAATGTGTTGTATGCCATTATCAGATAATCCCTTCTTGTCCTATAGCACAGGGAGAACACTCTCATGTATAGGAGTCTGTCCTCGTAAGATTTAAGAATTAGATAAGTTACTCACCAGGTAGCTTATTTCTGTTCTTGATCTGAGAGATTTATGTCTCTGTTGAAGAGCAGAGACCTATTGACACTTTGAACTTCATGTGGGTCCGTGCGTACGTTTCAAACAGTGAGGAACAACTGTGGAAATATACATGACGTGAATCCTCGTATATAATTATTAACTAAACCCACATTAGTCAATAACAGAATTAAATAAGTCAAATACGAGAATAAACTTCAAATACGTGCATTTCATACAGTCGTTATTCCAGACAAACGATCACAGAAATGAAGCGAAGAAAGTGAAGAGAGGAGAGTGAAGTGAAATGACAGGCGGTGGAAAAGGCTTGTGAGCCAACTTAATTTTACCCAAGCGTTAATCGATATTAATAGTCAGCAGACATCTGATGAGTAGGTCAGGAAATACACATACATAGGCTAACATAAAGACAGTCAAAGCTGATAAGCGAGTCAGTGTCAAGGTAAAAATATGGTTTAAGAAGAATGAATAGCGTGGTATGTTCAGAGGCTAGAATAACCTGTGCATACAACAGAGTAACATGGATATCTTCTACTAGAAGCTGATGATTTGTTGGGAAATAGTCTAACTTCGATGGTTTTCTATATTGCCCCATCTCATGACGTCACCTACATGTTCAGTCGGTCCTAAACGTGTCATGGATATGAAAAGCCACTCATTGAAACCTTTTGTGGGGATTTTGTCCGGTTTGTTTTGATTTAGGAGGTGAGTGTTGATGTCTTCAGTCAGTAGCACGTGGTCTAATTCCAAGCGTGGTAAGTGTAAAGTCGTCGTTGAACGTAGTCATCGAACTCTTACCACGTCATTTTTGTGAAATTAAAGAGTATTTGAACTGTAGTACAAACTAGTAATCTCAGACACAACGCAATTTAATCAAGAAGTATCAAATGAACACAAAAGCATGTATTGTACTTGAAATTCAAAATCAAACAGTCATCAATACAAAAGATTAATTGGTTTATATAGACACCACACATTCGCAGTAGAAATAAGGACACACGTTTTTATGCAAGTTGGATAAATACGTTCTAATGATGATGTTAATATTGATATTTTAATGATGTAACTTTGAAGTGAGCGAGAAGACAAGTGGGGACAATCAACTGTATTGGATACAAAATTACAGAACAACTTAGTCGAATCTGAGAACTATACATCAAATACTTTATTCGCAAAATGTCAATCAATCTTCTCAGACCTCATTCTTCTTTCGTTTCCACATCAATCGCTCACTGATGTCGTTCTATTTCTCTTTCCTAAATCTGCCTATTCTTTTACCTTCAGGCATTTCACTTTCTATCGATGATACATACTACTTATATCTGTGGACATCAGTAGCACATACCACACCTTTAGGCACAAATATCATGCGTTATGCTAATCTGATTACGACTCATCATTAAGAAATTGTGGACAATCAATGTTGATGATCTATGTCGAATAATTGGAGGCCTACTCGAGTTAGACGGGGACGGTGTAACGAATAAGCTAACTTCGAAGTCACACCTCGTGATCAGCACCTTACGTCGATTGCCTAATCGACGTATCAAGGGACCACGGATGCTCTGAAGACTGTACAACACAAAGGACGTTATTACAAGAAGATATTAGTTAAAGTAGATACAAGCGAAAGTAGAACCACTGCTGTATGGGCCAGTCCATGGCGTATGATTAACTGGTGCGCGTTGATTTCTAGTTATATCTATATTTAACAGACTAACTGTAAGTACAGGAGTATAACCGTGAAGATAAGTCGTGTTTTCGTTGCGCGAAGCTTCTGATCAACTTGTAGTCAGTTTGGAAAAACTGATAACTGCTGTGAAAATCAATAAGGGTCGAAGAATACCGATCGAGAGCAGAGATGGCACGATGAAGTCTCTAAAAGATGATAAACGGTGAGTGTTGCATGTTTGTTTGATGAGTGAACCGAAAAATGTCGAAAAGAACGTCAGTAGCGTCATTAGAACGCTTTTGGATTTCGTCTGTACATCTTGTTTGACGTAGCATCTGTGTCAATGGAGACCTTCGATAAAGGCATCTAATAACCGTCGTTTTATGGTGTTTTGTGAGCTTTATGCCCTTGTAAAACAATAAACGTCTTATATCTAGTTCGGTTTATTCTCAATGCGTACATTGATTAGCCAATAACATAGTGTAACTGATGATATTTGTTTCTGGAAGTTTTCTAACCAATTTTTAACAGAAAAGTAAATTCTCGATAGAAGCAAAAGCATTTTTGAATGTGAAGATAATTACATTCAATAGTGTTACTGAAAAAAGTTTCGGAATATGTTCTTAAAATCTCGAACAAGGGTGAAAAAAATTAATAAACTAATGCGTCATACCTTAATTCTATGACTAACGGGAGGTTAAACCCCACTCACACGTTCTTGTCATGCCCCCTGGATAGTGGGACCCAGTCCCATTAACTAACGTGAGCGGTAAACCGGATGGTAGTGATCTGGCTAATCACTCGCTCGAATGGTGCTCACAGATGAATACGAATGCTAAAAAGAAAAGTAGGACAACTGTTATTGGACCAAAAACGGCTAAACACACACCAGAAGAATTTATCTGCCAAAACAGCTATTGAACCCCGTTAGTTGTGCCGTGCTCCGATGTAGCCGCTCCCACAAATGGGCCCACTAGTCTTCATTGTCTTGTTTTGGCTGGAAGAGGGGCAGTCTATAACTAACGTTTAAGTAAGTGACATATCACCGCGAAACAATGTTACTGCGAAACAAGAAACACTGAAATTTGTATAGCAGAAAAAATCGAATAGCATATGAAAATTGTATTCATCCTTTAAAAGAAAACATGGGAAAAGTTTATTGACCGAGATACACTAATTTATAGATTGCTTTATTAACATTTAGTGGTTCTCTACTTAAAATTAGCTATGAAGAATTCTACAATCTCCACAGACCACCTAGATTACACCAGAAATGATTATATCCTCACTAGTGGCTAGCTTCAAAATGTTATTCCTAGAGTTCTAATGACAAGTCGTAACCAGTAGAGTTCCATTCATGTCATGTGTGAAACAAATATCTATCGCAGACGATTGCTGAGAGTTGTACAGTATAATGAGTTTCTTGAAGTCAAGCAAGACCAAAGGCCCTGCATTCAATCAACAGCGTTAGGTTTGTAGATGGGCACTCATGAGAAGTCCCACATTAGAGGAAATGGCTGTGAGATGTCTTCAGATTTTCAATGGTAGTCTAGCTAAGATCAGTTCATGATTTGAACTGCAGATAAATTCTTCAATCTCCATAAATCCCTTTTTATTAATTTAATAATCATTTGCCATCACTGGAATAGGCGAAATACAAAAATAAGTAGTATGGAGAATTATTTTAGAAAAGAAATGGTTTGTTTTATATCAAACGAAGTTTATATTAAGTTTATATGGCAGAACGTTATACTTGGTAAATTCAACACTGAAATAAAATAAATGTCTTTTAATAAGTTTTTCTTAAAATTTGGCAATGTCTAATAAACGACCGGAGGAAAACTACTTCACGGGGAATTTTCGATCTAATTAATTAAGATCCTTTCTGATCATATCCATGAACTGCTTAGTGTCTTTTTGTTATACCTTGTAGGTCTTGTGCCTCTTTCAACATAAAAATTAATGATACCATCAATTAGATGACAGTGGATTATCGATCGGATCAACGACTCATAAAACCAGTACCAGCAGTCTAGAGTCTTTGTCACTCCTTCTTCCTGCCCAGCCTTGCCTGTTGAATCCAGAACACCAATCTCAGCCTCTGTGATATGAATCATTTATTTCAAACATACATGGTTTGTATGCAAACCAAACGGACCACATTATACTGTTAAATAGAAAATAACATTTATACAAGATCTAGTCAAAAATGACTGTGAAGGTGAGAGACCGCAGTTAATAGACCGGGCATAGCTCAAGAACGGTAAATCACATTATAATAGTCCATGGGTCAAAATAAAGCTTATAATAAGGGGAACATGAATATGTTTGCTTTAGCTATTTAACAATTATACGATAAAAAATATATGTATTGTATTGATTCTTGTGGGGACGGTTCACAGGTAAAGTTGAGGAAGCTCTAAGAAACTTAGAAGGAGCCGAACATATTACATCCAATCAGTTTTTTGAAGAATATTCTAGAATCACTACGCGTAGCTCCCCTATTGGACAGTGCTGATAACTCCCTGCGTGCGGACTGGATAACTATAATGATGATTTCGTTTCTACTAAAAACTATAAATACCTGACAGGTTTGTACCATAATTGACACTGGTTTGGAATAACGTTCCTTCTACTTGTCTTCTGTCTTCTGATTTGCGACTTGGGAGGTTTCTAGCATTCGAGTGCTCAAGTATTACGCGACAGACTAAGAATCTAAGTTCGAGATATAACAATTCTCAAAAGTTACCATTCATGATTCTCGTCAGGACATAACACTTTTATCGTTTCCTTGTTTTGTAAAAGATTTCAAATGAAGACTAATTTATAGACTATTCAAATTATCTGTGATTTTGTTTTAGAACACAAGACAGATTAAGTAGAACGGAGGGAGTATTATGAGAGATGTGACTTTTAGAAACTATCTTATGTTAAATTATTGCTTATATTTTATTGTATAGTTAAAAAGTAATTGGATTATTATGTTCTTATATTTTCTTATTTGTAAGTTTTCGTATACCTCATTAGTCATTGTCGGATGTTGCCTTTGTTCTTTAAGCTATTGCTAAGCAAATGAGGATAGATTATTACCTACTTTACTCTTTACTCTATATTATTATTATCATTATTGTAATTTTAAGTCATAAAAATAGCTGAACAACAGAGATCTAATCTGATTGTCATGTTTTCTCATCTGGATGAACACTAAGGTCGAGACAATGCTGCATTGAGGACCAATAAAAATGAAAATCATCTCTGCCTCATCTGAAGATAATCGTTGTAAGTTGAATCGTGTCATTGGTCAAAGCATAAGGCAAATGTCTTTGCATAAAATAAGTATACTCAGAGAAGTGAATTATAAACTGGCTTCAAATTTGTGAATCTTATCCTGTGATATTGATTATTCATATTCATGAAGATTATGATAACGGAACTATGGGCATAAACTCGAGTCTTTTTTTATACCCTTTGAACAAACAGATTGTAGTGCCGTGCTTCGTTAATCGTTCACCCTGATAACCGTTATAATTCCAATCTTAACGGTGCATAATATCAGAAGGCAAAGAGAAGCGGAAGCTACAGTTTATTGTCAAATAACGCAGGCCAGAAAGTTATAAGCACATGAGTAAATATCAGAGGGCGAAACAAAAATGACACGCATTGGAGATGGTGGATAAGCCAACTCGACAGAGCAAAGCGAAAATAATGCGCATTAGAGATGGCGGGTAAGCTAACTCACTTAAATCAAGCGTTAATCAATATTTATAGTCAGACAAGAATAAATGATAAACATGTGATAAATAGTATAAGAAGTGTACACACACCTACGCTCGTTTAAAAATGGTCAGGGTTAATAAATGAATAATTAACAAGGTAAAAACATGGCTCATGATGGATAGGTGAAATCACATGCCCAGAAGTTAGAATAAGGCATATGGGCTTAACATACCAACCGATACTACAAGATTACCTTTGTCTGAAAAAAAACATTAAATAATGAACAAAATTGGTTTTAGAATAATATTGTTTATTATACCGAATAGTTGATGACATTACTATTATAATACATCCAGTCTTTAAAATGATGGAGATTTACAGCTTAAGCGTATGCTTTTGGTGGTATTGTGTCCCCTAAACCAAACAGTTGGATTGTAGATTTTTTATTGTCGTAATGGGAAATACAGCTAGCGTCTACTTCACTTGGAAGTGGGCTTTCCAGGAATTCCGAAAGTATTTTATGGGTTCGTTCCCATAACCTTGTGTGTAAATGGTAGCCTTAGTAGGTTTTAGTTCTTTCATTTGTTTCTAATCCATGTTAACTATCCTTCTAAGTTCCATTTATATTGTGTAATCGGTCGACTACTTCAGTATTTTTTGATAACTTGGATCCACGTCCATGTCTTTATTGATTATCAATTGATTTGAATGTCACACTTAGAAAGATTCTATGGCATTCTCAAAGTTTCCTTAAAAAACAATTTTGACATCTTTTCAATTGAATTATTGTCAACATATAAAGACAGCAAGCCCTGCCAAGACCATCACTTACAAAAAAATGGCATATGAAAATACTGATATAACGTATATTTATTAACTGAAGACATTAATGAATTTTATCTAGTTGAAATCATGAGTCAATTGAAGCTAGACCACTATGGAAGACCTCGAAGCAATGGACGGCCGTTTCATCCTATTGTGGGACTCCTCAACAGTAGGCACCCACGACCCCGCCTCGCGAGGCTCGAACCCAGGACCTGTCAGACTCGCGAGAGAGCACTTTACCTCTAGACTACTGAGTCGGCATCCAACGGTGTTAATGTCTAACTTCAACTAATCCACGAAATTGAGCAACCATCAACAAAACCCCCTTCTGAATAATGAATTTGTTCAGAATGATAATAAAAGCGCCATAATTAAATAATCTAGTTCATAGGACACAACTTCATCAAAATATATTTGGCAAATCCGTATGACCACATATGTAATAAAATTCAGAGAAATTAACAAAATGTACTTAAAGTGATTAACTAGAATAAATTGTATTTAATGGTAAATTTATCCCCAAAACAGATAGTTTTTTAAGTGTTCGAATTTGATACTAACCTCATTAGTTCTACCGGGCGCCCCCCTAGACAAAGGTGCTCGGTCAAGTATACACACGAGATTAAATTTAGGTACGTCGTGTTGCATGCCTTTTACAATAATTATTTGTTTAAAATTGCATACATTTAGACACAATAATAATTACCAAAATCACAAAGGAAAAAAACAAGATTCTCAAATACAACACGGAGAACACTAACCCAGTCACACTTGGTGGAGAAACTCTGGAATAGGTGGAAACATTCACGTACCTGGGAAGCATCATTGATTAACAAGGAGGATCGTATGCAGACGTAAAGGCAAGGACTGACAAACGAAAGACAGCATTCCAACGATTGAAGAACATATGAAACTCAAAACAACTGTCTACTAGCTTCAAAGTGAGAATCTTCAATACGAACGTCAAGATAGTCCTACTGTACGGAGCTGAAACGTGGAGAACTAGTACATCCATCGTCAACAAGGTACAAGTATTTATAAACAGTTGTCTACGCAAAAATACTCAACATTCACTGGCCGGATACTATCACCAACAGCGTTTTATGGGAGAGGACAAACCGGCTTCCAGCTGAACAGGAAATTAGGAAAAGAGGTTGGAAGTGGATCGGACATAAATTAAGGAAATCACCAAACTGCATCACAAGGCAAGCGCTAACTTGAAATCCTGAAGGGAAGTGGGAAAAAGAAATGCCAAGGAACATATTACGCCGGGAGATTGAAGCAGATATGAAAAGGATGAATAACAACTCAAAAAGATTGCCCAGGACAGGGTTGAGTGAAGAATACTGGTTGGTGGCCTATGCTCCTCAACGATGGGGTAACAGGCGTAAGGAAGTAAGTAAGTAATTATTACCCGAATATGTATTCGTATTTCTTTACGTGTCCTAAATAGGACGAAACATGCGTCGCTGATTCCACTGCTTATGAGAATTGTATTCCTCAAAATAATATGAAAATTAATGTCAATCCATTTAGTCTACTTATAAGTAGTTAAAGTAACTTATACAAATATCAAAATCTAACGTGTAAAAGATGGAAAAAAAGAAGTTAATTAGTCTAATTTGGGAAAAAAAATATTTTTCTCCCTAAAGTCAGTAGACATTACATCATCATTATAAAATAAATAAAAATGAAATATTCTTTACAATGAAAGAAAAAGAAGGGTAATCATGAAAACTTATGACAGAGTGAAACTTCAACCAGATTTCACAATTCACGTCATCATATTTCCATCAAGGTTACTCTAAATGCTTCTGATGTAATTAGGATAGTAAGTGTAAAATCTAACCTAACTTGTCAGATACATGCATATATACATGTATCTCTGTCATATGTTCCATAACAGTGTTCAAGTAATGTGATGAATATAAATCCTTGTAAACAGTTGAATAAAAATGAGTTTTTTTTTCCTTTTCTTTTCTTTTCTTATACCAGTTTCACACATATTTCAATGTTACATGTTCGATGATGTATATTCTTTCGGTCAGATTATATATATATATATATATAGAGAGAGAGAGAGAGTGAGAGAGAGGTATATACATATTCACACTTCCCGCCTTTAAATGATATATTCTGCTCAGGTTTTATAAAATCTTTGTAATTTTAAACTTTATTTTATGATGATCCATTTGATTTTTTCTATTAGGTAATAGTTAATTTAAACAATTAGTGTTCTATTTTTTGAAGCATAAAGCTTGATACAACACATCCATAATTAGTGATGGATAGTGGACAGCGTTGGAATGCAGGACAGGCGTTTCATCCTATTTGGGACTCGTCATCTGGGTGTATATGCATGTTCACTCCGGGACTCGAACTCAGTATTGTTCACTTCAAACATCATCGCGTTATCCACTCAGCTTTTGAATACATGTAAATTTAGCTGACGAGTCTCAAATAGGACGAAACATACGTCTTCGATCCCACCACTAGGTACTATACATCTTGGTTTAGAATACTTGCTAATTAGGGCTATATCGAGGCACAGTATGCACATATGGCGATTATGAGACTAATCAATTACACTTCTAAACATCAATGGGAAGATTCAAACGAACAATACTAAGTGAACATCTATAATTATTTGATGTAAAACAAATCATAAATATGCTCAACTATGTTCAGTGTTTGAAATTGCACATTGATAGTAGTTCTGTAAAACATTACTATACTAGAGTGTAGGATGGATGTTAACTGGAAAAAACTGGAAAGGATTGCCCAGGACATGGTTGGATGGAGAATGCTTATGTGCGGCCTATGCTCCACCACAAAGAAATACATGAGTAAGTAAGTAAGTATACTAAAGTCTATGTACATATACTTTCATATATATATGGCTCTTAGACAATGAGAGAATAAGGGAATGAATGTGAATCTTCTGTACGCACAGTTCTGATTTGAAATGCTGAATTGTTATATAATCATCTGTGAACGAATTCCTCATCGAGACATTTCTAAAGTCAATTCTTTTTAGTTTGTAGATGGTTTTGAATAAAAATTCAGGTGTGATCCGAATTGACCATATGATTGTGAACTGGACTGTTGATTGAATTGTATTCCCTCCTAGATAATCATGCAAAGGGGTGCTCGGATATTCGTTTACCAAGAATGAGCTTTGTACGGACAGTATAACCTGCTCTACAAAAGCAAGTAAACTAATAGATGCACAGTGGAGTGGCTGAAAATAGCAGTTTATCCTTGACACTTCCCTGAATGTGTTTCTTGATGGAGAAAACAGTTTGGAGATCTGGTGAATAAAACCTCATTCTTAGGGGTCTGGATAGTTTGCTTTTTAATATCTTATTTGCATCAGCTAACCATACGCCATGGACTAGCCCATGCAGCAGTGGTTCTACTTTCGCTTGAATCGACTTTAACTAATATATTCCTGTAGTAACGTCCTTTGCGTTGTATAGTCTTCAGAGCATCCATGGTCCCTAGACACGTAAGGTGCTGATCACGAGGTGTAACTTAAAGTTAGCTTGTTCGTTACACCATTCCCTTCTAACTCGAGTAGGCCACCAATCAATCGACATAGATCATCAACGTTGATAGTCTACACAGTGTAACTATATATATATATTTGAATGTGAAAAATGGGAGATCTTAAGTATATTTTCCGAACACGTCCGTAAGACATATGTCAGTCTTGGAATACAAATCAAAATATCGACATAATCGATTCATATCAAGATGCTGACATTTTTCATGTATGGATTTGGATCATGAATCAATCAATGTTAGACCACCACTGAAAAACTAAAGGGGATTGACTGCTATTTACTCCTAGTATGAGACTTTGCACCAGTGCGCATCCACGACCCCAATCGGTAATTAAACCCAGGACCTTATGACTCGCACACGAATCCTGAACTTATAGATCACTGAGCCGGCGTCCAATGGTTTTAATATTTGATCAATTCACGATATATTGAGTGACCATCATCCATTGTTTTTGGGGAGTGACTGCCTCACACTTTACACGAATTAGCTCCACCGGTCACGGATTCTAACTAGAACCTCGAAACTGTCCTTCCGATGTTAGTCACTAGTGATCACATGACAATTATCAATATTGGGTTGCCAATATAGTTAAGTTCCATCGAAGATGATCGAGCAGTATAATGTTGAATAATTGAAATTGGACATTAACACCGTTGGATGTTGGCTAATGTGGTATTGATGTTAAAGATCTGTGTGAGAGACCCCTAGTCCTAGGTTTAATTGCTGGTGAGGGTTTCGTCCCATATTGGGACGAAACGGTCGTCCATTACTTCCAGGTTGTCATTGGTGGAATAATATTGATCGATTCATGGTCCCAATTAAAACCCACTTATCACCGCAAACATACAATGATCGTTTTTCATGTACACTAGTACTCAATCAATCCTCAATCTGTAACTCTAGTTAAATCAATGTTTAATAATTACAACAATTAAGAAGTAAAACTTATTTAATCAGACTAAACAAGGTTGGATTGAATTAGTTTTACAAATTATTTCCTCATATTTAATAGTTTTGTTTAAATGATGTGAATAATTTAGTAATTTAATTATTATGTAATGAAATATAATTATAATGATGATGAACCATTTTCATTTCACAGTGGCTATTTATTCTGTATATTAGTAAATAATTGCTTAGATAATTAAAATATTTGTAATAATAGTAGCTCTCCTAAGGCTACACCCGGTCCCAAACACGGGTAAACGAGGAGATTTTATATAGTTGAGATCAAGAGTCAACTGAAGCCAGACCACCATGGAAAAAATGGAAGCACTGGACGGCTGTTTCATCCTATTGTGGGACTCCTCAGCAGTGTATATCCACGATCCCGTCTCGCGAGATTCGAACCCAGGACCTACCAGTCTTCAATTGATTCATGATATCAACTATATAAAATTACTAAAATCTCCACAAAACCCCCTCTGATAAACGAGGAGAGTTAGGGGTGGAGTAGGCAACCCCATCTCATAGAAAATATATTTGCTAAGAAAATGCTAACCAGAGTTAAAAGCAGTGGATTTTAGCAACTCTGTTCCCTAGTTTCTTTGATTTTTAAAAAATGTTAGTTATTTGTAGAGAATCCGCAAGAAGACCCTGATTCAGGTTTCATGCTCAATAGAGTTTATAAAGGGAGCGTACCTGTTATATTGAAGGACCTGATGCACCATTTGTCAAGGAAATCATTAAAACCGATACATTACGATTGAGGTAGTGGAAAAGTCGCTGTCAGTCTTGTTGATGATTACCAACTAGCTAGAAATCCGAGTCCTCTTCAAATCCTACAATCCTCTAGCAAAATGTGCTCAACCATTTCTTTTCACTGACATCAATCAAGGATTATATGTAGTAGTTTATGACCATTAATACTCTTTCAGTTATAGATTTCAAGATCCAGTCTTTTCTTCATTCCTCTCCATACTGCTCGGAGAGTTTGATTACTATATTATATAAGTAACATTTGTTTCTATAGAAATATTAATATTTAATCAACGGTACTGGTGAGGAGTCGCATCATGGCAGCTATGATTAGCTTCTGACAAATACAAGTTTTCATCAGAAGCAGGTGGTATTCTCAGATAATCTGAATAATTGAATTAGATTACATTATATAAATGAGATCGATAGGTGTAATAGATAGTTTCTCCGACTGACCATGTTCGTAACACAAATATTTGGCATCATTAGTAAATAACGATACAAAGTGGTTAGACTAGGATGATAATTGAAAGTTGTCAAATGCTAGTTCAACAGTCTTGATGAAGTGTGCTAATTTAAGTTGCTGAATATTCTAGATTCAAATCCGAATCTCTTTGTTGTCTCCGACTACCTATATATCCGTTACTCTTACAAAGAATCTGCCTATTACATTTCGATTTTCATTGATTTTGTGGTTGAATTCAGATAGTGACGATAAATAACTTATTACCGTTGGCCCTTGATGCCTAAGAAGCTTGTTAGGAGAATTTTTGAAAGGCAAATAGTTTGATAGAAATTGTAGATATTGTAATAACGAAATCTTGAGAAAACTAATTAATGAGCTATTTGTGTAGGAGGGAGTTAAATCTTGTTAATTATCCATTGTGATTGTCTAGACTAGTTTATGAAAATTATTACAAATTCTACAAAATAGAATCAGACACATACTAATTATTATCCGAATGGGGTTTTGTGAATATTGTAGTAAATTGTAAATATTGAATTCATGAGTCGATCGAAGCTAGACCTACATGGAAAACATAGAATCACTGGACGGCCGTTTCTTTCTAGTATGTGACTCCTCAGTAGTACGCATCCACGATCCTTTACATGAGACTCGAAGCCAGTACTTTGAGTGTCACACGCGAACGCCTAATCTGTATATCACTAAGCCGTCATCCAACGGTGTTATCACGTGCTCACTAGTGCCTGACGTTCCTGGAGTTATCGTGAGAAACTGTGATCAGTGAGGCAGTTTCTCACTAGGGACATTAGCGTACGTTCGGGCAATAAAGTGGATTGGTTAAAGTTAGACATTAACGTCGTTAGATGCCAGTTCAGTGTCTACAGGTTAAGCGTTCATACGTCAGACTCAAGTTCCTGGTTTCGAGTCTTATGTGAGGGATTGTGCTCGCGCACTACTGAGGAGTTTCATACCAGGACGAAGCGGCCGTTCAGTGCTTTCAGGTTTTCCATGGTGGTCTAGCTTTAATCGACTCATGAATTAAACTAATAAAACACGTTAATTAGTTTAATCTTGAAATGATTATTCATTTGAAACTGTCTAGGTCTAATTCACAAGGCAGTGGAGCAACGTTAGGAGATGCAGTCCCATGGTAGCCAGTGAACATTAATTGGTTCATACGAAATTTGTTCCTTCAGGATCCTGAAGCTCATGTACACCATCGGTTTGAAATTAGGGTTTTCCAACTCCTCTAGATGGATCCTCCATATCCACTAGTTCGTTTAAAGAGCCGAATATTCACTTTTCATCTTCTCAATTTCGTAAACAACAATAATATCGAGTGGAGGCACTGAGTAAGACTTCCCTGGCAATTTCTACATACGCGTTGTCATGTGAGAGCATTTGGAAAGGAAGAGCTGACTCTCCCCACCCTCGGCCGTACCAGGGCATTTGGAGGCAACTGACTAATTGGTTACTGTCATGTTATTTACTATTCTCCAGTTATTTTCAATCTCTTAGTCGCAGTTTCTCATAATCATAGCCACTTTTGGTTTGATCTTGTACAAATGTTATTTTCTAATTTATGGTGTGATGTGGTTTGATTTGTTTGTATATACATCTAGTATGTCTGAAATTTATGATTCGTATCGCGGAAACGAATATTGACGTTCTGAACTAAACCAGTTGGGCTAGGAGTTAGGCCATTGTTCACGATGAATCAATAAGAACTCTAGGATGCTCGTTCTAGTGTATACGTCATTAGTTTGGTCTTATAAGTCAATTTATCTAAATTTGGCAAACGTATTTTGTGATAATCTCATAGCTAGAGACATAATAAAGATTGATTAACAAATTAAATGTCTCTCACCATCTCTATATATATTTGA
This sequence comes from Schistosoma mansoni, assembly GCF_000237925.1. Lineage (NCBI taxonomy): Eukaryota > Metazoa > Platyhelminthes > Trematoda > Strigeidida > Schistosomatidae > Schistosoma > Schistosoma mansoni. The sequence continues at coordinate 2,731,664 of NC_031499.1, read as the reverse complement.
ATGTTTTCTACAAACCACATAAGTTACACTGTTACACTGATATTGTAGTGTTGTAAAATAAATTTCAATGAATATTGAATCAGCAATTATTAACTGATTGTATCGTCATAGATGTTTGATTGAAATCAATGAATTTCCTTCCGGTTGTTATATTTGTCTATGTGTTTGTGTATTTTCTCCTTGATTTCTATGAATGCAGCTTTTTCAAAAAGCTTGAACCAGATTGCCAGGCGAAAGGTTGAATTTACTTCAAATTCATTCCTAACTCATACATAAACTACTTCCACCGTCAATCTTTCTTTGTGGATGCCAAACTCGTTTCGAAGTACTCCTGTCCTCTCGAAGTTGATCTTGTGTTCTGTTCCCAACAAATGTAACTATATAGTCGACCAATCTTCCAGTTTCTTAATGTCGATCGAGGGATCAGTAGTATGTTTCAAACACTATTGATATTCTCTCAATATAACCTTGAGCTACCTGGATCTTTCTTTCACATTACACCACATTGCATTCATGACATTTCATTTCATAGATAAAATCCTGAATAAAAGTCTTTGGTTGCAGACAACTCGGTCGCTCCGTTGCTACCAGTTTGAGTAACTTGATAACACACACACACACTATATTGATATGGTTGGTGATCCTAGACATAGGTTTCCTGCTAGTTGGTAATTATCATCATGGTATACTTACGATCTTGAAGTATGCCAACACTGGTCATAGTCTGAAATGTTGAATAGCGAAACTCATGTACAGGGTATCCTACTAGATACCTCAAACTATTGTAATGAGAATTTGAGTTTCTCTATCCATCCATTATAAGGTGATACAAATGAAAAAAACAAATCCTTTTAAGCATGAAGTTTTGTTAAATTAACAATCCAAAACACTGGCAATGAAAAAAAATTGATAGGTTGGCTAAAGTATGGAAAGAAAACGACTGATATTCTCACAGGACGACTTCACAAATAGTTTTTTATACCATACTATCATACCATACTACTAAACCAATAAATAAAATGATATCCTAAATTCACTTGGTATTGTTTGTTTGAATATTCCCATTGGTGTTTAGGACTGTAATTGATCAGTCTCTTATTGGCATATGTGCTTACTGTGCGTATTGCTTCGATATTGCCTTGATTCGCAAACATTCTAAGCATAGATGAATAGTGTCTAGTAGTGGAATCCAGGATACGCGTTTCACCCTATTTGGGATTCGTCAGCTGGATTTACATGCATCTCAGAGTTGATGTTCACTTTGGGACTCGAACCCAGTACCTTTCGCTTCAAACGCCATCGCGTTATCTTTTATATAATGTAGAAAATGAGGACTGTTAAATCTCGTTTATGGAAAGTAGTATGTTGGTGTATTATTTGGTAATAATACATTCAATCATGGAATAAAGTTGCTATTAACAAATTCAACATTTTCAGAAAGGGTTTTGTGGAGATCTTAGTAGCAAACAAATGGAACAAGTTATGTCAGTTATTTCTAACAAAGTGACACACATTTAAAACTGATTAATCATCAAATAGTGGTCAGCATTATGTTTGCATAGTCTTTTGTTTCTCATCGAACGCCATTGTTCAAATGATACTGTGTTTAGTAGTCTAAGTGATTTAACATCTCCCGCAATTTGTTTTGATCTTTGTTCAATCTGAACTGTTGGAAAACCCAGATTTCATACTAGATGGGACACGTCAGCAAGGCAAGTTGGCGATTTAAAGTCGAACGATGCGTATCGGTGGATTAGAAGCTGATTTACTTAACAACATAAGAACAGTGTCATCGACGATGAAGCTGAATGACTTAGGTTCCATTTAACTGAAGGTGCGCCTTGATGATGAGTTCCGACTAACACAAAAAATATGTCAAAAGACGATTAGCTCGAAACTACTTTCAAAACCTGACAAAACTATCGTACGTGTTTGTCACATATCTAACACAAAATTGAGATATAAATCAATTTATAAAATGAATAACTGTGGGATAAAGGCTTTTGTAGGTCAGAGAAACTAGCATCTACTTGTTGTTAACAAATCATTTATATTTGATAACCGACAGTTTGATTTTTAAAAAATCCAGATTAGACAGCCTAAAATTAAATCAAAACTACTCTTTGTTGAAATTGTATGTTTAGCATTTCCAGTTAAGATAGAATGTGGTTAGCAGTGAAATCCGAGGTGAGCGTTTCGTCGTATTTGTAACTCGTCAGTTAGATGTTCGTTTATTTCAGATTTGATGTTCACTCCGGCATTCAAACCTAGCAGCGTTCGCTTTAAGTGAACTCAAACTCTAGATTGCAAGCACATTCACCTGAAGAGTCCTAAAACACAATCCATGTCAGCTTATATCGCTTGTGACTTAATGGCAATGTAGAGCTAATCCTCACAGGACGAACGTACGCCAAAAGAGACTGCTAAATTGAAGTCTTATACATCAGTGGGAAGACTGAAAGAATTAATACAAATGAATTGATCTTACCTTTTTCACATCTTTAATGTGAGTAGTTTGTGGAGATTTTTAAGCTTCGTAGTTTAAACTATCAACTGATCCTGAATAACCACTGGAAATTAGAACATCCTGGATAGCTGACTAAAGTATGGGAAATCTTATCAGTGTGCATCCATAACCCCACTGAAGATCAAACACAAAATCTTTTGTTTCGTGGCCAACCATTAAAATTTTACCGCTAAGCCATCATCCGCTGGTGCACAAGTCTAATTTTAGTTAATTTATAACATAGTTCATCCATCTTCTAATGTCATTAGTGAGTATTTGCCTCACATCTGACATGATTGAACTCCCCTGATCACTTATACAATTTGAACAGCATGTCAGTTAGTAGGAACTTGAGTAAATATCTTTAAGTTCAAGCAAAAACAAATTAAGCGTTTGTTAGAAAAAATAAAAAAAATATTTTATATTGTTGAGATCATGAGTCAATTAAAGCTAGACCACCATGGAAAACCTGGAAGCACTGGACGGCCGTTTAGACCTATTGTGGAACTCCTCAGCAGTGTATATCCACGATCCCGCCTCGCGAGATTCCAATTCAGGAAATATTATTCTCGCGCGCGAGCACTTAACTGATAGACCACTGAAATGGCCGGTATCCAACGGTGTTAATGTCTAACTTTAACCAATCCACGAAGTTGAGCAACCGTTCACCAATTGTCTTCAGTGAGTTGACATCTCACAACAGACGTGGTTGAACTACACTAGTTACTACTTCTCACAAGAAAAATTATTGATTAGATTTTATTCTTCTATATAAAATATAAATAAATAAATGAAATAATGATATTTATTATTGATTATTTATTTATCAGAAGGGGTTTTGTGGAGAGTTTAGTATTTTCACAGTTGAAATCATTAGTCAATTGAAGCTAAATTCTCCACAAAACCCTTTCTGATCTATGATCATATGGTCACTAGTGACTGACTTCGAGAGGTAAATCCTGGAGTTCTAGTGGGAAGCAGTGACCAGTCGAGTTCAACTACGTCTGTTGTAGAGATATCAACTCACTGTAGACAATTGGTGAACGGTTGCTCAAAATCGTGGATTGGTTGAAGTTAGACATTAACACCACTAGATGCCGGCTCAGCGGTCTGTCGGTTAAGTGCTAAGGCGCGAGACTGGTATTTCCTGGGTTCAATTCTCGCGAGTGCGGGATCGTGGATGCACACTGCTGAGGGGTCCCACAATAGGATAAAACGGCCGTCCATTGCTTCCAGGTTTTCCATGGTGGTCTTGCTTTAATTGAATCATGATTTCAACTATGAAAAGATTAATTATTTGATATATATATTGGCGGCCTGTTGAAACCTCTGGGCTACCTGTTTCTATCTTCTAGATATTTCAACAAGTTAACTAATTTCGTTTGTTTTAATACATCATTATGCCTATTAATCGCACAACCTATTCAGGTGCGTTTCTGAAAAGTGTAAGACCTTCCGCTGTAAAGGTTACAAAAGGCCTAATCAGAGATATCGTGGTTTCTGGCAATATGCAGCGAGAAGAATGTACATTATCCAGATGTCCATTGACTGGGCTGCTAACTTCTAACTGGCAATCACTCAATATTTATCGTCAGGAAGGACGAAGAAGTAAGAAACGGAAACTTGATGAAGTATTTTGTGCTGAGAATTCTATATTGTACCAAAAATATAATATTGAATAAAGCTCATAATAATAATAATAATAATAATAATAATAATAATAATAATAATAATAGAAGCACACCCATATCTTTTGTTTAATTTTTTTCTTTTTTTTCTTTTCTCTCTTTTTTTAATAAAATAATTTTATTGATTTTAAATTAGTTCATTTTGTTTCTACCCTTTTTTCGTCTCTTATTACAAACGTTTGCCAGTTACATCCAGAAAAAAAAACGATGAAAATAAATGAAAAGTAATTATTCGTTGCGAATTAATTGAAAACTAATAGAAAATGAACAACATCCCCGCCACGAGAAGGCAGTAAGTAGGACTTCCCTGGCAGAGGCTATATACGCGTAGCCATGTGAGAGCATTTTGAGAGGGTGAGCTGACTCTCCCCACTCTCGGCCGTACCAGGGCATTATTAGTTAGAATATATTTCATAATCTTGGAGGACACATTACTTTAGGTATCAAGCGGTACTTTCTAAAGTTTTCATGCCAATGTTATAATGTCTCAACTTGCTACTACTATTATTATTATTATTACAAATATGATTATAATTTTTAGATGGTGGGGAAAATTTGTAACTCAGTTAGATAATTTACGTGGAGCTTTTTTTTCTGAGCTGCATGGTTTGGTTGTAGAGCTTTCATTGCTATTCTGAACGACATCATCAGCACAAACTTCAGGTATAAGTGAAATTTTTGAATTTCTCTACATATGACTGACAGCTTGTCCTGTAGACCTTTATCTTGATTGGTTATTGTTGACCTTTAACCTGTCATTGCCTACTTTTTATTTTGATTGTATCTCCCATTGATTTGATTCTTCTTTCTATATTTGTCCATGATTTTTCTTTTCAATGGTTTAATTCATTAGTCGATTTAAGGTAGACCATCATGGAAAACGTGGAAGCATCTACAATCCCGCGCGTGGAATTCGAACCCAGGACCTTCGATCATACGCGTTAATGCTCAATCCCTAGACCGGTGAGCTGGGATCCGATGGTGTTAATGTCTAACTTCCATCGATCCATGAATAGCTGCGCAACCATTCATCCATTGTTTGAGGTAGATATCTGTCTCTACCTGACACGGATTGGACTCCACTGGTCACAGCTTCTCATTTGAACTCCAGGATAATCATCATGAAGCCAGTTATTGGTGGGAACATGATGATTGTGATCAAAATGGGGTTTGTGGGTATTGTAGTAATTTTAATAGTTGAATTCATTAGTCAATGTAAGTTAGACCACCATTGAAAACCTTCGGAGTCTTATACTAGGACGGAACAGGATTTTAGTGCTGATAAGTAATATACATATTCAAATTCTCTCTTCAAAATTTTCTAGATTTTTCTTCAATTTACTTTACAATGAATTTGATATTTAAACTAACTAAATGATTCTTTTTATTACCATTTAGGTAAATGGATACAACTGACATAAAATGGAGCCTTAACATCATTTAAAATATTCTAAATTTTTTAAAGAAAAAAAACGGGATGAAAGTCAACTTCATGAGGTAGTTTTAATGATAAGAATTGATGTAGGTAAATGATACCTAGTTCGAAATAGTCTTTACATTCAATAGTATACTATGCTTTAGACTATAGAAAAAACCATAATCAACCATTCTAAACATTATTGTAAGATGGTCAGAAATGTCACACTATCATGTATGTATACATATTTGTGAAATGTTACCGTAAATTGTATTTTCAACAGAAGAAAAATGAAATTATAGAATATGGCCCTGGTACGGCCAAGGGTAGAGAGATTCCACTCTCCCTCTCCAAATACTCTCACATGGTCACGTGCATACAACTACTGTCAGGGAAGTCCAACTCAATGCATTCTCACGACATGACTGTTGTTTACAAAATTGAAAGGATGAAAAGCGAATGTCTGTCAGAAGTTTTGACCGTATCGGTGGATATAGAAGATTCACCTAGGGAAGTTGAAAAACCCTGATTCGAAACTAATGTTGCACGTCGACTGAAGGATCCTAAGGGAACGAATGGCGTATGAACCTAACGTTGTTCACCAGCTACCATGGAACTGTATCTCCTTACGTTACTTCACTGCTTTGTGAATTAAACCTTTAGGTCAAAGGTTTGTGGTGTGACCCTCTAAGAAAGCCATCTGGTTTGGTTTGGCACCCGAGTAGTATCACCGCCCATACACAAATCGAGTGACTTGCGTGGCACATATGTATTCGGTCCTCCTTTGTACCAATATTCTTAGTAAACTGTTCGACTAGTAAAGTTTACCTTTCATATATCTCTGTCTGAGTCAATTAGGTCAACTATAAATACTCATGAGTTGTATGTAGTTGAGTCGGACTTAATATTATAACAGTACAGTGAGGTTTATAATAATCTGAAATGTAGCATGTGTTGTTTAACCAGACGCATATAATAGTGGATAATATACATGCTTTTTACATAACATTCAGCTTTCTAATTTAGATTGCTTAGCCATATTTAATTATTATCATAGAAAAGTTGACTATAGAATAATTAAACTTAACTATACCCTTCTAACAGATTATTTAGTATCTCAACATTCCTTTTTCCAAGTGATCATTTTCTGACCAAAACAAACCTATATCTGAATTCACTTAGTAATGTTTGTTTGAATATTCCCATCGATGTGTTAGGACTGTAACTCGTCAGTCTCTTATTGGCATATGTGCATACTGTGCGTATTGCCTCGATATTGCTTTAATTCACAAGCATTGTGGGCAAAGATGGATAGTGGATAGCAGTGAAGAGACTGACCATTTGCAGTCCTAAGCATCAATTGGAAGATTCAAACAAACAATACCGAATGAATTTAAACAGTTCACTCTATTGTACAAGCAAGTGGCTATCAGGAATCAGTAGCTGAGTGGATAACGCGATGGCGTTTGAGACGAAAGGTACTGGGTTCGAGTCCCATGTTGAACATCAACTCTGAGATGCAGGCACATCCAGCTGACGAGTCCCAAATAGGACAAAACGCGCATCGTGGATTCCACTGCTAGGCATTATCCATCTTTGCTTATCAATGATTGACAGTTTGTAAATTAAGTATTTAATGTATGTTTCTGTTATATACTAGGGAAGAAGTAAGTACAGATAACTTGCAGGACCTATTATTGGACTATTATTCTTATTGTATAACCATTCAGTGACTAGATTATGTATATCTATATTCGTCTTATTATAAGCTTCAATTTGACCTATTGATTATTATTATATGATTTACTGCTCCTATGTTATACTCATTTTATTGATTATTGTCTCCCACGCTTACAGCCACATTTGGCTTGGTTTTGTACAAATATTATTTTCTATTTTCTATGGTATGATGTGGCTGATATATAAACAGAGTATGTTTGAAATAAACGATTCGCACAGATCCGCTTAGATTCATATTGCCGAGGCTGCTATTAGTGTTCTGGACTGAAGTGGACGGTCTAGGCGGATTAAGGACCAATAAGGACGCGAGATTACTCATACTGATTGAACGTCCTTGATTGTCACCGTGTTAAGGTCGGAGAAATCGTATTCTATTGGCGGATAATTCACGCGAGTACGTCCTTGTTAAATTTGTAAGGCCATAACAAAGTAGCAACGACCTTGAGCAAGTCATAATAATTGGCTACAACCTTGATCAAGACACAACAATTGGTGACGGTTAGGTCAAGACATAACAGTTTCTCAGATTCTACTGAGATGTTCTGTAATTTTGTGTTCAAATACATTCGATTGTCTGTACTTGTGATCTCGTTCATTACAACATCTTTGTTTATAATCTCCTTACAATTACATAAATAAAAGTATGTGTAGAAAAGTTGTAAATGTTTTTTTTTTCTTTCAATTTGGATGTAATTTATGTGGTACTGGTATCTATATATTCAAAACATCCTACATACAATAGACAATAACAAGGAGTAGCCTACACTGAGTCACGAAACGTCAGAAAATCTACTCATTACAAATCTATTTATTTATTTATAAGGAGAATGAATGTGTTTAACATGTTATCTATGATAAACACTCAATGTTTTTTTAAAAAAAACATGTAAATCAACACGAAACTATAACTTAATTAACTATGATTACATCAGGATTGTTAGTGGGTTCTAAATGAAAACATTCTTCTATGTAATCAAATAGGTTAGACTGTACATTCAATAACTTCATCACATAGTAGCACTGGTGAATTGTTTGTGATTTAGCTTAAAACAGCGTTTTGTGATCAAATTTAGTATAATTTGAAGATTAGGATTGCTACGCCCTGATATCAAGTGAAGAATCGATAAAAAGTGAAACAACATTAATGAGTTATGTCTAGTACGTTGCACATATGCAGTGCTCAAAGATATATATATATATATATATATATTGGTGTGTGTTATATCGAGTGAATGCGTACGTGCCCAGTTGATATATGACATGATAATCCCCGTCAATTAGAGAGCAGTGAATTTATTGATCGCCCAATGATACACAAAAGCCGTATGAGCAGTTTTGAGTACGTATCAGTCCTGCTTTCTGCCTAGACCAGCCAGTTAAGTCAACAGCCTCTTCTATACGAATCATTATTCTCAAACATACTGGGTTTATATACCAATCAAACAGACCACATCGTACCATAAATTAGAAAATATCATAACGTATTCTATTTCGATAATGTAATAAGAAGACGAAGATTATCAGAACTATGTGATAAATTAACTCAATACATTTTGAACAATCTGATCACACATATACTTGTTAAGACCAGTTGCAGTCCTAAACATCAATGGAAAGATTCAAACAAACAATACTAAGTGAATTTATTGGTGACAAATAAAGTCATAAGAAATGTTCACTGTGAAATCGAAGGGATACTGGTACCATCTTTGAAAGTGGGTGATGATAGTAAAGATAAAACTAAGGACTTGTTGTATAACATTATTAATCTTTTGTAGATGGTGTTTTGTTTCAATAGACAATTATATTAATACTAAGCTTTCTTTTTACACACTATTACTAGATAGCAAGATTTTAATGATTTAGAGTCCAGTGAAAAAAAGATGTCAGTCATTTAATTTTATACTGAATCTACAATGCAATGTGAAACCATATAAACAAATGCCGATTTTGTGTTTAATTGTTTACTATAATGATGTAAATCATCATTATATAATTTGATAGTTGAATTCATTATTTGATTAAAGCTAAACCACCATGGAATACCTGGAAGCACTGTTTATTTGTTTCGTCCTAGTATGCAACTCATCCACAATCCTGCTCGCGGGATTCGAACCCAGGCCATCCACTGCTTCCAGGTTTTCTATGATGGTTTAGCTTTAATCGACTAATGTATTCAACTATTAAATTACTACTATTTCGACAAAACCTCCTTTCTGCTATTTATATAATTCACTTATTCAGTGAAATATGAAATACTGTATAATTATAGTATTAGGCTGTAACGCCAGTAACAAGTAATGATACAGATCAGTTGAACTCAAGATATATATATTCAAGTTAGACTTATGAATATGTAGTGGCTTTGCTTTGTTAGTCAATCACCCTCGTGACTGTTATTATCGAAACCTCAACGTTGTTTGAAATCAGAAGGCAATGCGAAGCGGCAACTATAGTTTATTAGAGGATAGAGCAGATCACAAAGCCATAAACACATCGAGAGAATTTGAAGCAGAGAGGCGAATGGGTATGTACGAGTAAATACATAGGCAAATTTATGGTTAAATTGCATAAGGGTGCAGCAAGACAAAGCAAAAGCTATTAATAGAATTTGAGTACATACATACACATGAGGAGGAAGATGCATCATCAAGTGACATGTAACCGATCAATATTTCAGCTAGTGTCTGTCATGTGCTCTAGTGATCATAAAGATACAAAGAAATGTGCGATTGCTACTGTTCAAATAACATTGTCTATTAAGTAAGTTAATAAAAGGGCTTAATCAAAATAAGCCGTAATCGGAATTGGTAGTAAGATAGTTGCTATAATTAAACTGCTTTCTTTTTCTTTTATAGAAAATCATAATATTCCCCGTATAACCTGTTCTAAACTGAAATGTCAAACATAAATGTTTATATAACATATCAACATGAACAATTATGTTTTACTACACTATTAAACAAAGTGAATGAAGCTTATACTATAAACATATAATGTATAGAAGTGATAAACATGTAACAACTCAAATTACATAATAATACGTCCTAATTGTCAATATACATCAAATTGTCAATATACATCAAATTGTCAATAAATGTTTGTAGAGTTGAGATTGTGAGTCAATTGAAGCTAGACCACCATGGAAAACCTGGAAGCACTGGACGGCCGTTTCGTCCTATTGTGGGACTCCTCAGCAGTGCGCATCCACGATCCACACTCGCGAGATTCGAATCCAGGACCTTCCAGTTTCGAGCCAGAGCCCTTAACCGATAGACCACTGAGCTGGCCGGCATCCAACGGTGTTAATGTCTAACTTCAACTGATCAATGAAATTGAGCAACCATTCACCAATGTCATCAGTGAGTTACTATCTCACAACAGACCTGGTTGAACTCCACCGGTTACTGCTTCTCACTAGAACTTCAGGAAATACCTCATGTCACTGAAATATGAAACACACATATAGTAAATAGTATTTTTCACATATGTATATATCCAGAGAAGGTTCAATAAAACAGTATACTACAAGAATTGTAAACAAAAATGATAGTAGTGAGCAGCGAAATCCACGACGCGAGTTTCGTCCTATTTAGGACTCGTCAGCTGGATGTACTGTCATATCAGAGTTGGTATTCACTGTAGGACTCGAACCCAGTACCATTCATTTCAAACGCTATCACGTTATCCCCTTAACTAGTATGGTACAAGACTTAGAATATGCACTATAGTTATAAAAACTGACATTTTGTCTATCCTTCTGAAAAACTGTTATTTCCACCTTTTCTAATTATTGTTCAAAATAGACGCGTGTAATTTCGAATTTCCGGTGTTCACTTGACTTGAAATTAAAGACTATTGAAATTGCCAATAACCAGGCGTTACACAGGTTTATGTTCTTCATCAACATATAATGTTGACAGTCTTTGTGAAATTGGGTTATATTTCCAGTTTTCACAATTTTCATTAAAACCCTGATCCGTAGATATCTGACGACATTATTGTGTTTTTCTGAAATTACACTGAACACCATTGTAGCTTAACTCATTTGCTTCTTGCTTACTTAAGCCTGTTATCCTTCGTGGAGGGGCATAGGCTGTTCACCAGCATTCTCCATCCATTTCTGTCCTGGGCAATCCTTTCCAGTTCTATCTAATTGCTATTCATCCTTTTCATATCTGGTTCCAATTCCCGATATAGTGTATTCTTCGACCATCCTCTTTTCCGTTACTCTTCAGAATTCCAAATTAGCGCTTGCCTCGTGATGCAGTTTGGTGATTCCTTTAATGTAGTTCTTATCCACTTGCAACATCTTTTCCTGATTTCCTTCTCAGGTAGAAGCTGGTTTGTTCTCTTCCACAGTAGTCTGTTTCTGATGGTATCCGTTCAACGGACATTGAGTATCTTGTGTAGACAGTTGTCTATAAATGCTTGTAATATTTTGATGATGGTTGTGGTAGTTTTCCAAGTTTCAGCTTCTATCGTCTTTATAAGCTCTTCATTCACTTTCAACCAAATTTTAAGTAGGATACCAATTTTGGACTCATAGTGAAGAATTTGTAGTGTTTTTCAATAGGTAATAATGACGTTAAGAAAGTTCACAAGTCTTATGGTGAAACTTAACAGAATGATAAATAACTTCTATATCATATGATTTAGTGAAATGTCGATGCTTTTCTGGCGGTCTTAAAATATTCAAGTGGAATAAAACCAACGGCTTTATTTAAAGTTATATGTTTTGCTTGAGTTAATTGAGTTATAGTAATAAGAAACGTTATACTGGGACGATTTACCGTCTTTTATTCAGGTAATGAAGAATAATTAAGATAATGTTTATAAACTAAGGTTAGTTTAACAGAGATCAGCTAACATTGATTTTTAACCACAAATTTTATTAGTAATTTTGCTCCTATGAGATGTTTTATGTCATTGCACAAAGTAGATGATACATGGAATTCATTGTACTCATATCGCATTTAACTGAAGGAGTAGACGATGAGAAATAAGGTAATCATCTTTGTGGTTCCGCTTGAATCTATTGACACTCAGGATAGCAAAAAAATTATAATTATTTTAAAAGAATAACTAATAAGTATATCATACTGTTAACATCCAAAATTTAGTGATCAAAAGTAATCCAATATATGAAATCTTATTACAGTATTTTTACAACTGGAAAATAAATAAATCACAAGTTCTAGCATGATGCTTATTTGAAAAAAGAGAAAAAAAAAGCTTACTCTCTTTGAGTCTATTTGAGATTGGGGCGTCTAACTATCAAAATGACTATTGAGATTATTCATTTATTCATATTTTGAACAAGTCAAATTTATTTGTTTATTTGAATACATAAATATTGGTACAAGTGCTCACTGAATACCTATGCACCACAAAAGTCATGTGCTTTGTGTGTGATACTACTCGGGTGTCAAACCAAACCAGGTGGTTTCTTTAGGGAGCCACACCATGAACCTTTAACCTTAAGGTTTAATCAACAAGGCATTGGAGCAGCGTTAGGAGATGCATTCATATGGTAGTCAGTGAACAACAATCGGCTTATACTCTAGTTGTTCCCTCAGGATCCTGTGGTCCATGTGCACCAATGGTTTTGAATAAGGGTTTTCCAACTCCCCTAGTTGGATTCCCCTTATCCACCAACCTAGTTAAACCTCCTACTAGACATTCACTTTTCGTCCTCACAATTTTGTAAACAACTTCGCCACAAGAATGCATTGAGTTGGACTTCCCTGACAGTGGTTATATGCACATGGTCATGTGAGAGCATTTGAAGATGGAGAGTTGACTCTTCCCACTCTCGGTCATACCAAAGCATTTACATGAAACATTCCTTCGAACTTCCCTTCATGGTCCAATAAAGCAGAATGAAAAAATACATGTGATCAGAAAATATACATTTCATTTCGATCCTGATTTCCAGATTCTAGAAACTAAATGCATGAAATGTTGTAAATTTTGTCAAGGAAATCATTCAAACGAATACATTATGATTGAGACAGTGAAAAGGTTGCCGTGAGTCTTGTGGATGATTACCAACTAGTTAGAAATCTGGGTCCTCTTCAATTCCTGCAATCATCTAGCAAAATGTGCTCAACCATTTCTTTTCACTGATATCAATCGAGAATTATATGTAGTAGTTTATTACCGTAAATACTTGTTCAGTTATAAATGTCAGGATCCAGTCTTTTCTTCATTCCTCTCCATACTGCCCCAAGAGGTTGATTAGTATATTATATAAGTAACATTTGTTTCTATAGAAATTCTCATATTTAAGCAACAGTACTGTTGAGGATTTGCATCATGTGAGCTATGACAAAATGCTGACAAATAAAAGTTTTCATCCGACAAGTATTCTCAGACAATCTGAATAATTAAATTAAATTACGTTATATACATGAAGTCGCAAGGTGTTTGTAGATAAGTAAGTTAGTAAGTAACTTAATGGATTCGCATATGTAAATTTTTTTCCATAACAGGAATTCATGAAACGGTTTTCTTGTTTCAGGTACATTACCTTTAAAATTTGGTCAAATGTGATTAACCAATCGGAATATTAGCATTGTTTACATGGTAGACTAACTTTGGTTAAACTAGTATCAAAATTCAGGAACCATTAAGTGCTCTGGCACGAGACTGGTAGGTCCTGGGTTCGAATCTCGCGAGGCGGGATTGTGGATGCGCACTGTTGAGGAGTCCCACAATAGGATGAAACGGCCGTCCACTGATTCCAGGATTTCGATGGTGGTCTAGCTTCAACTGACTCATGATCTCAACAATATAAAATCACTAAAATCTCCACGAAACCCCCTTTTGATAACCATTAAACAGTTGTCCCAGTTCCCAACTAAAATCAGACACAAATTCAGTTGTCTAAAGATAAGCAGATTGACTTATGGTCTAAATATTTTCGGTTTGATTCCTGGCTGAATTATTGATGTACATTTCTTAGAAATTACATACTAGAATGAAACAACTATCAAGTGCTCTCCAGTGAAATCAAAATGAATGTTCTCAAACTTACTCAATTTTAAAACTTCTACCGAAATGTAACTGTTTCCGTTCGACGTGGCATCTTTCCACTGAATTATACCATTGTATAATTTGTGTTTTTTTTAAACTACAATCTTTTCAAATTCTAGGGATGAATTAACAGTGTATGTATCCTTAATCATTGACTTAGACCCAGCTAATAATCAACTCACTGAATTGGAAAAATACATTTCCCTAATTAATAAGGTTTATTTTTGTCTGGGTAAATATACACTACCCAAGGAACTGCTTCAATATAGATTTATTCATTCATTTCATATTCTTCATTTATTCTATGATCTAATCGCATAAATGTTGAATAATGAGAAACAATCACAATTGATTGATCACTGGGTGGTGATCAATATCACGTGTGTCAAGTCCGTCTTAGTGCAGATCGAGTGCTATCGATCAAGTGGCAATGTGGCCACTAGTCTAGGTAGCTTGACACTGCGTGCACTATCTTGAGATAAGATGGTGGTTAGAGGTGGTCAACAGGAAACCCTGGACCTAGGTTTCGTGCTACTTGGCACTCGTCAGTAAGGTGTACCTGTAATCTTGAGGGAACTTTTGCTCCTTGATGGATTCTATCAGAATTTAAAGGTATGAGGCAAATATGATATTCATCACTATTCATTGGCTTACCAATGGTATGCATACAACAAGATATTTGCTACCTTAAATCGTTTTGTATTTACATCTTACCCACAAACCATACGATGAAAAAACAAAAGAGAATTCCAGAAGAATTTTGATGTTTTTTTCCACACTATTACATTCTATGATGTAAAAGCTTTCAGAAAAGAAAAAAATATGTTCAAGTAATTGGTAAGCTTAAGTGATTTTATTTAAATATATGTGTAGGATGCGCAAATTGTAGCAAAGTTGATAGATTTCGATTTTGAAGCAATGAGACGAATGGTATTTAACATTCTTGTGAAATAAAAGACTTTATATACAGCTGTGGTACGACGGAGGGTGGAGAGAGTCAGTTCTCCATCTTCAACTGCTGTCATATGACCATGTGCATACAACTATTGTCAAGGAAGTTCAACTCAATGCAATCTTGTGGCGTAGTTGTTGTTTACATAATTGAGAGGACGAAAAGTGAATATCCGACGCTTTAAGCCGGTTGGTGGATATGGAGGATCCACCTATAGGAGTTGGAAAACCCTAAGGAAACAATTTGCGTATGAATCAACTGTTGGTCACCGACTACTATGTGACTGCATCTCCTAACGTTGCTCCACTACCTTGTGGATAAGACTTAGGTCGAAGGTTCATGGTGTGGCTCAATAACAAAACCACATGCTTCATTCTGTGCACACAAGTAGTATCACAGCCCACACACAAATCGAGTGACTTGAGTAGTGCATATGTATTCGGTAACCCTTTGTACCAATACTTATGTGTGAAAATAAAATAAAAGAACTAATTATTGGTTACAGGCAGAAAATCACCACTTATTGTAGAAAATTGAAATAAATGCATTAATAATTCATTTTTGTATTCTTTTGTCTGAATTCTCCCAATAATATTAAGGACTATAATTGATTAGTCTTTTATCAGCGTATGTGCATCGTGTACGGAATGTCTCGACATTGCCTTAAGTCACAAACTTTGTTAGCCAGGATGAATCTCACTGCTAGCCACTATACATCTTTACTTACAACTGCGTTAATAGATTTACAGGTGACTCTTTAATAGTGAGTCTTTTATCCCACCTAATATTGAACTTTTATGTTTATTATCACAATTAGTGGAAATAATCGATTAGCAATGTAATGAACATAACGTCTAAACACCGACTATTAAGTAGTTTCGTACTTTGCATGCCGGCTCAGTGGTCTACTGGTTAGGCACTCGCGCGCGTGACTGATAGGTCCTGGGTTCGATTCTCGTGAGGCCAGATCGTGGATGCGCACTGCTGAGGAGTTCCACAACAGGACGAAATGGCCGTCTAGTGCTTCCAGGTTTTCTATGGTGGTCTAGCTTCACTTGATTCATGATCTCAACTCTATAAAACGTTTCGTACTTGTCTAACCCTTATTACTGATTGAATTTCACTAGTCACGTTAAATTGTTGGAAGTAGCCTGCAAAATGTCATAATAACTACATGTTAAAAAATATGAAAAGATTCTATGCCATTAAGGAAACAGCGTAGCCCGTGATATAACATACTTGTGAAGACATTAAATAGGGAAGAACATATTTGTAAAATCTCAGCGAATGAATTTGAAGTAAATTCAACATTTCGCCTGGCAATCTGGTCCAAGCTTTTTTAAGGAATTATAATCAAACATCAAAATTATCGAATATAAATAGGTAGTACATGGTTCTTCGGTTCATTGTACATTGAATAGATTATCCAATCAACGTTAAAAATGTTTAAACTAGGTATATGTATCAGTGTGTAAGAGACTTGTGATCACACATTGTTTCCATTTAATGTCTTACGTCAACTCGGCGCACAAATACTGTGAAACTATTCTCTTTAATCTAGACGAAAGTTCTTATATAATTGTGAAGAAGTATAGAATTGCACCGAATCTCTGTTATCACACGAATACGTGTAATTTTTGGTCAGATAAATTATTCTAATTTTTCTGTTTGTCTTATCCATATGCTTAGTCTTGCCAATTATTGAAACACATAATTAATTGATTAAGTTTAAATTAGTAACATGCATGAATCAATGTTAGACCACCACTGAAAACCTGGAAGCACTGGTCGGCCATTCTGTCCTAGTATGGGACTCCCCGTCAGTGAACATCTACGATCCCTCACTTGCGATCCGAACCCAGAATATTTGGTCTCACATTCAAACCCTCAACCTCTGAACCACTAAGCCAACATCTAATGATGTTAATGTTTAACTTCCAGCAAACCACGGAATTGTGAAACAATCTTTCATTGTCTTCGGTGAGTAACTGTCTCACAATCGATCCGGAATAACTCCACTCGTCAAGTGTATGAAATTAACATCGGAAAAAAAACCAAATATACATTTGTTTTGTTATAATGACCAATAAATGTAAAACATAGAAATGAATTGTTTATGAATATTTAACTAGATGTTTAACAGATTTTCTAATGATTATACATTATTACTAAAACAGCTGTTTAATGTTCTTAGTTTTCTCATGTTATCCTTCTTATAGATATCCTTCTTATAGATTTATTCCATTGTATAATGAAAGGATTGATGGTTTAGAGATGTTTGTTCATAATTTATGATAGCAATAAGCACTTATTTACTTACTTACTTACGCCTGTTACTCCCAATGGAACAATCTTCATTTAAACAATTGAATGAGGATTTCATTTTCAATGTTAAGTAATTGTTTATGAGTTGGTCTTCATTTGTAACGACTTCACGGTAAACTTTCATTAAAATAGTATTCCATCAGGTCTTCTTTTTCATATACGTAGAACGATTCAGTAGTCTTACTTTTACAATCTCATCTTATAATTTGGATGTTGTTTCACTTAATGGACATAAAGCAGTGTCAATAATGCTACTATTGTTCGTAGCAGTTTATTTACTCGGAGCATCGGAGAAGTAATAGCCGTTCGATTTTATCGACTAACTTTGTTCATAAAAACATATTTTGTTCTCCTCTATTAAGCGTTGTAAGGATGACAGAAATCATTTTCTTTCCATCTTCTCATTAGATAATAACACAGATTATCTTTATTTGTGAGCTTGTTATTTTGATGTTTAATCTTAATTTATACAACATTCACATAATATATATACTTATAAGATGGTGGTTGGAGATATTCAACAGGAAACCCTGAACACGGGATTCGTGCTACTTGGCATTCGTCAGCAAGGTGCACCTACAATCTTGAGGGAACTGGTGCTCCCTGACGGATTTGATCAATTGTGATTACATCTCAGTCCTATAGGGGGTCGGTAGCGGCACGAATAGCTCAGTAGTAACGTTTCTGAATGGGAAGCTGGGTGACACGGAATCGAATCCATTAGGTAGCACCAGTTTCCTCAAGATTACAGGTACACCTTACTGACGAGTGCCAAGTAGCACGAAACCTAGGTCCATGGTTTCCTGTTGACCACCTCTAACCACCATCTTATCTCAGCATAGTGCAGGCAGTGTCGAGCCACCTAGACTAGTGGCCACATTGAAACTTGATCGATAGAATGCGGTCTGCATTAAGACGGACTTGACACACATGACATTGATCCCTTCCCAGTGACCAATAAATGGTAATATTTACTTATCCTTTTATCCAGATGATGTTTGAAGCTAACGCTAGTGCTTTCCAGTCTCAGAGTGAACATCAACTTTGAGTTGCAGGTACATCCATCTGATGAGTCTCAAAAAGGACGAAAAACGCGATTCGTGGATTATACTGCTAGCCACTATCCATCTTTACCATTATATCTCACTTATGAAAAAAAGGTAGATTGACTCGAACTTCTAATAAAAAAACAACATCCATCTAAATGAATCAGATAAAATTTTATTATTCATGCTATACAATGATAACATGGTATAGTGATGTTTATGTGGAAATGTTTATTCAAAACGAATATACCTTATCATAAACATTTTTATCTATTGATATCTATATATTCAAATAATAAAGTTATTTGTCTAATAAAAGAAAATTTAATTGATAATAGGACAACAAATAGATAATAGTACGTTGGATATTCAATGGAAATCAATAAGAACTGGGTAATTGTTTCATTCTTGTACGAGACTTCACATGATTGTTTACTCACTATACCATCAAGGATATCAATGATATACAAGTAAACTACACAAATCTTTATATTTATAAAAAGCAGGTAATAATAAACAATAGCACTGATGAGGAGTCCCACAGTAAGACTGATAGATCCTGGGTTCGAATCTCGTGAGGCGGGATCGTGGATGTTCACTGTTGAGAAGTCCCACAATAAGAGGAAACGGCCGTGCAGTGCTTTCAGGTTTTCAATGGTAGTCTAACATTATTCGGTTCATAATCTCAATCAAAAATATAATAATCTCAACAAATCCATACTGATAATCTCTATAACTTTAGAATCAGAACTGGATAGTGGCTACCAATGAAATCCAAATGACATGTTTCTCTCTACTTGAGAGTCGTCCACTGTATATACTGGTTGTTCAAATCTTTGAAATAGAACAAAACATACATTCAAGATTCCATTACCAGTCATTATTTAAGTCATCTTATAAAATGTTTATGATTTAATGACAAAATTGAAACAATCCCTTTAGGATTCACATACATAAGATTAGAATAATCACTTGTAGTCCATAGTATAAACGAGTAGATTCAAACAGCCAATACTCATGAATCTTTATAATCGTTCAAATGACTAGATTAGTTGTTCATTTGATATAAATTACTTTAGATTAGAATCGATTTTTAGGAAGTAAATTGTGAAATACTGTTTTGGAAGTATGTTTATTTAAGGTTGATGACTTTGGTACAGTTACTGACAATGCTGCTAATGGAAATTTAAAGTAGGCAATAATTTTTGAATGTCTGACAAAGTGTTTAAATTTCATCAGTGTCAAAATTTCAGTTTCTATACAGGATCATATTGTGGTGTGGGTTACTGATGACGACTAATATAAGTAGTATGTTTCATCAATAGAAAGTGAAATGTCTGGAGGCAGAACGTTACGAAGATTAAAGAAAAGAGGATAGAGAATTATTGCTATGGAAACGAAAGAACAATGAAGTCTGAGACAATTGAGTGACATTTTGCAAATAAATTCCATTGTCCTCACTTGTGTTCTCGTTCTCTACAATATCACCGATGACTCATTGAAAAGGCATTTTACTCAATAATATAAGTTTAGCTAGTTCAAATAATCTTCATACAATGGAGGTTTTTTTTATTGGTTTCAAATCCTTTTATTTTATCTTTGAATCCAATATGCTAATGAAGGATGAATTTATCACTACCTCCGCAACTATTTCACATGTCTTCTAAAGTTAATGGTTCTTTTTTTCACACAATTTTTCTCAGTATTATACTTGCATCCGGCAAGAATAATAAACATTGTAGATTTGACTTAAAAATGCTAAACACAGGAATACTCCCACGGAAACTAAAAACTTTAGTTTAAATTCAGTATTGTTTGTTTGCATCTTCCAATCATTGTGTTAGGACTGCGACTGGTCAGTCTCTAATTGACATATGTGCATACTGTGCGTATTGCCTCGATATAGCCTTAATTCAAAAGCATCATAAAGAAAGATGGATAGTGGCTACCAGTGGAATCGAGGACGCGCGTTTCATCTTATCTGGGACTCGTCAGCTGGATGTACCTGCATCTCAGAGTTGATGTGAACTAAAGCAATATCAAGGCAATGCGCACAGTATGCACATATGCCAATTAGAGACTGACCAGTTGCAGTCCTAAGCATCAATGGGAAGATTCAAACAAACAATACCAAGTGAATTTAAACTTCACCCCGTTGCACAAGTAAGTGGCTATTAGGACTCAGTAGCTGAGTGGATAACGCAATGGTGTTTGAAGCTACAGGTACTGGTTTTGAGTCCCAGAGTGAACACCAACTTTGAGATTCAGGTACATCCAACTGACGATTCTCAAATAGGACGAAACGCGTGTCGTGGATTCCGCAGATAGTCACTATCCATCTTTGTTTATAAAAACTTTAGTTCATAGTTTAGATTCTTTGTGACATCGGTTTGACATTTTGTTACATATCACGTTTTTCTACGATAACAGTAGTTTACATAATCGTACAGTTTTAAAGAACTGATGCGGATATCAGCAGATATTTGGACAGAAGAAGATCAATTAGGAATCATGTCAATCCAATTGATCCATGATCTGATCTGAAATTTATCTGCCAATATTTAAATGTTGTTGAAAATCAGTGATATTCTCTTTTAATCATTAGCTAATAAGGCAGCAAACGAATCACGGTGTTTGTTTGTTCTTTTTACCAAAACAGCTGTTAAAATTTATTCAGGTTCTACAAGTTAGAATGGTAATGTAAGTTTGGTTATGAAAAATGTGACAATTTTGTTATAGATGATTCTATTTATAATACTGTCAAAGATTACTTATTTCACTTTAAATAAATAATTAGTTCTTTACTTAACAACTGTTCTCTTTGTGTCCGCAAATAACTGGTATTTAAGATGGCGGCTAAATTGTTAAATACAAATAACCGACTCGTCAACAAAAAATATGTAAGAAAACTTTGTCGGAAGGGGTAATGAGAAACATATCTCTTTTTAAAAAAATTGTAACGATTGCTTGAATCTTTCATGGATGTTTAGGACTTCGATCGATCAGTTTCTCATTGAGATCCTGTGCGAATTGACTTGATAGTGCCTTAAGTAACAAGCGCTATAAACAGAAGACAGATGAAAGCTAGCAGTGGAATCGAAAACTCATGTTTCATCATATTCGAGCCTCGCCAGCCAAATATTCAAGTCGCAGAGTGAACATCAACCCTGGAATTCAGGTTCATCCCCTGATGAACCCCAAATAAGTCGAAACGCTCGCCATCGATTCCACTGTTAGCCACTATCCAACTTTGTTTATGATGTTTGTGACTTAAGGCAATATCAAGTCAATTCGCACAGAATGCATATATGCTGATAAGAGACTGACCAATTGAAGTCCTATACATCAGTAAGAAGATACAAACATATAATACAGGATGGATTATGAAGTCACTTTATTATTTAGTATTTCAACGATTCGGCAAGACTATAATATATGGACGAACCAATCAGACTTAAGATAACAAGTCTTCGATTCTGGTGCAAAATCTATGCATCTATATAGTTCAATAGTAATTTGGGTTTATTTAGTGAAGGAGAACACAGATGAAGACAAACGATTATATTTCGCACAAAATTACAGAGTTACTTGATAAAATACAAAAACTATACTCCAATATTTTATTTGCAAAATGATCATGGATTGTCTCAGACTTCATTGTTCCTGCATTTCCATACCAGTTGCTTTTTGTTCCCGTTCTTTCCTCCTAGATCTTCTCAACCTTCGGCTGCTAGATATTCTATTTCTGACTAGCATTATATACTACTTATGTCGACATTAATAGCACACATCACAAATATAGTTGATTTCAGTTCGTAATGAAATCCCTAACTCTAATTTCTAACTCGAAATCATAATCCTAATTCGTCATACTCATTTACAACTCCATATTTAACCCTTGTAAATAAGTGAACATTGCTAAGGTCACTTAAGTATCACTCAAAGATTGTCCCTAAATTTTAGGCTCATCAACAATTTTCATGGTAATAATATATAATTGAAATCATGAATCAATTGAAGCTAGACCACCGTGGAAAACCTGGAAACACTGGACTCAAAAACTTGATATATTGTGTTGATTATCTTATCAGTTGTTCTTGTGATAATACAATACACTTTGGTTTTCATTGATATTTCAAAAAACTAGTTGACTGATTATTGGTTCCATGAAGGGATATGAGAGAATAATTTTAATATTATTCAAATTTAGTTATACTTTTTTGTATTATTCATCAGTATTCGTTTATTCATATCTATTTTCATCATTCGGTTAGATCGAAGACATGAATCCAAATATCTATCCGCATTAACTGATCTCTGGAAGTGGATAGAATACACATTGAGGAAATCACCCAAATGCGTCAAAAGACAAGTCCTCAAATGGAATCCTGAAGTTCAAAGGAAAAGAGGAAGACCAAAGAACACATTACTCCGAGAAATTCTGACAGACATGAGAAGAATAAACAACAATTGAATAGAACTAGAAAGGAACATCCAGGACAGAGTGGGTTTGAGAATGCTGGTCGGCGGCCTATGCTCCATTGGGAGTAACAAGCGTAAGTAAGTAAGTAATTAACCGATCTCATTATTATTTAAACAAACGTAAGGTTTATTGACTTTCATAACATGAATAAATTTATCCGAAGGGAATTTTCGTGGAGATTGTAGTAATTTAATAATTGAGTTCATGAGTAAATAAAAGTTAGACCACTTTGGAAAAAAACATGGAAGCACTGGACGGCCATTTCATACTAATACGATACACCTCAGTAGTGAGCATCCATCATCCTGCATACAAAACCAGAATCCAAGATCTATCAGTCTCGCACGCGAACGCTTAACTTCTAAACCACTGAACCGATATCCAACGATAATAATATCAAACTTCAACCAATCAACGAAATTTTGCCAGCGTCTATCATTATCTTTGGTGAGTTACTATCTATCCACTGGTCACATAATCTTTTATACAAATATAAAGTATACAATGTAACGATTTTAAATAGATCTTTTGAATAACATGATAATCTTTGTTATGAAGAGAAGAATAAAAAATAAGTTACAAGTTATAAAGGATAATGTTTTAGATATCAGTTTATTTCATTCATATTATGTGGTTGTTAACATTTAGTTCATGTGGCCGAGTTTTTATTCACTCTAGAAGTTATTGACAAATCATTTAATTTTTATATACTTGAGATCATGAGCCAATTGCAGGCAGACCACCATGGAAAACCTGGAAGCACTAGACGGCCATTTCGTCCTGTTGTGGAACTCCTCAGCAGTGCGCATCCACGATCTGGCCTCACGAGAACCGAACCCAGGACCTATCAGTCACGCGCGCGAGTGCCTAACCAGTAGACCATTGAGCCGGCATCCAAATTACGAAACTACTTAACTCCAGGAAATAATTCATGGAGCCAGTCACTAGTGAGCATACGATCATAATTAGTAAGGGGTTTTGTGGAGATTTCAGTAATTTTATGTAGTTGAAATCATGAGTCCAGGTTTTCCATGGTGGTCCAGCTTCAATTGATTCATGATCTCAACTATATAACATTACCAAAATCTCCACAAAATCCCTTTCTAAAAATCATTTTATTACTCCAAATTTATTTCCACTTAAACACAAGCTTTGTATCTTATTTTATAGACTGATTGCTCAAAATGGCATGTATTACATTTCCTCATTCACTATACGCTGTTGTCCATTGATTCATCTATTTAGTAGTTTTAACTAGAACTGTATTTTCTGATCGTATCAACCAATCAGAATCCGTGGAACAGATCATTGGTCAACTTATAGAATGGTTTTATTCCTCCAAGATCGGCTTGTTGTAAATCAAACATACACATTCTCTGTCTGAAGACTATATTGGATTGTCTAGTTCATCATAACAGTTAACTAGTTTCAGGATAAATCTAAATGCATATCAAATCATATAACTAATTAAAATACCAAGGTTGTGATAAATTTTATACTCTATCGTTCTGGTAGCAGTGTAGTGAACAAAACACGACTGGAGAAAATCAAATGCATTTAAGCCCAAATTACAGACTATCTCATTAAATTTTGATAACTATACAGTGAACAGTTAATTTGCAAAATAACAATCAATTGTCTCAATCTTAACTGTTTCTTCTGTAAATATCAATCCATCTTCTCTAATTCCATTGTTTATGCATTTTCCTACCAATTGCGCTTCATTCCTCTTCGTTCCTTATCGATCTTGTGCCAAAATACATTCTATGTCTGACCATCACCATATTCTACTTATACGGATATAAGTAGACCACGCCACAACAGTATTTATGACAGAAGCCTAATGGTTAATCCTTATACAAATATAATAATATTCTAGCATGCACGTAAGAAAATATGAGATATTCTTGACCGCTGCTTTTGCTTCATTCAGAAGGTATTCAGTTTAATAATTTATATTGACTACATTAACCTTCAGATTAACAGGTTTTAGGTCCGATGTAAACAGGAATAATGCTGTATAGGTAGATTCAGCTGATAAGTATTAAATAAGGCAAATCGTCCCTGCTTCACCCCTTTCGCCAGATACTATTCCCTGAATAAGTAACTTGTATCTGTATTCACTAATAATCCATCATCTGAGATTAGCTATACATAACCAAGAAGAGGTGACTTATAATCCTGAATATCGAAATATGTAGTCAGATGTAGGAAGGTTAGAACCTTGCATATTTGTACATCGATTCAAATTGCTACACCACAGAAGGAGATGAAATTATGAAGACAGATGTCAGAGTAGTGGAAGTAAAGACAATATCCAATTCGATGAGTTTTTTTCAACCCAGGGTTTTGAAGGCCCTTAAAATTAATTAAATTTTCTCATTTTTGTTGAATACACTTGTGCCCATCCTCTCTTAGTAGCCTGTCAGATAATTCAAAGCCATTTAAGAAGATGAGTAATACTTTTAAGCCGTCATATAAAAATCAGAGATCGCACGACGGTACATACAGCACAGGAGTCTTAAATAGAAAAAGTCCTACATCCTGAATTCCTCAAGGTAAAGATAAAATCCGTTGAAAAAATTATAAATATATAGAGAGAAATGATCTTTCAATGTACTTGATACTGAGAGTCAATCAGAAGTAGCCTAATAAGAAGGTCAATCGATGGAAATCCGAAGCGATCTAAAGGACAAGCGTATCTCATTGGCTTAAAAATGGATCACTTTCCTAAGGATCAGAGTGATATATATGAGTATTTGTGTATTTTGTTGTTCGCTCTTGTGTTCTCGCTCAAATAGTCAGCTGAGCTGGGGTTTGACGTGTAGCACACAGTGTTCCAGCATCAGATTTTCGACACCGCCCGACACAATAGTACTAATGTAAACAATAATCTTTAAACGTAAGAAGTATTCAGAATGATAAATTATCTAGAATTACAATACTTTAATGCTTCAATTTTCATTCATTGTAGGATAGTCAATGAAAAAAATTACCTTATCTATAAAAGCTTAAAAAGCATTACATCTAAAGCATTATTAACATATGACAAGCAATATCATGCTAATTGAAACAGAAAATTAAATGTGTTTTTATTATCATTTGTCCCATGGGGGTTATGATATATGTAATCCCCCAATATATATCCATAATTTACTTATTAGATTTGACAGAATACATGTTCTCTCATGATGTATATCAGTGATAATTCACTATTGAGTTATCTCAATAACAACCAAAATGGATACATTATCATTTAATCAATTTTAAAAAAAGAGATGTCTATAGTGTAGATACATTTTGGCCTATTTCAAACAAATACATATGATTGGAATGGGAAGTTAGTTTTAGTGGGGAAAAAAACGTTGGTGGGAAAATTGTTAACTTATATCAAAACTGATTAGAACTATTATACAATAAAACTGTATCAAATGTAGCATACTGTGGGAGAGAACAAACCAGGTTCCAACTGAAAAGGAAATTAGGAAAACATGTAAGAAGTGGATAAAACATACATTGAGGAAGTTAGCAAGCTGTATCACGAGGCAAGTATTAACTTGAAATCCTGAAAGGAAACGAAAAAGAGGAGGGCCGAAGAACACACTGTGTCGGGGATCGGAAGCAGATATGAAAAGGTTGAATAGCCATTGGATAGAACTGGAAAGGTTTGTCCACGACAGAGATGGGTGAAGAATGCTGGTGGTCGGCCTGCGCTCCTTCATGAGGGTTAACAGGCGTAAGTAAGTAATGTTTGCTTTAAAAATCTAGATTGTTCTACATGTTTTCTCACCATCTTCTATCCCATTTAGAAACAAACAATATTAGATATTCTCTACACATATGAAATTGTTCTATTATCATTGGTTGATTATAGTAGATTCGTTTATTTTAATTTTGAGTTTAACCATCTAATAACAGAATTAATGTTTAAAACTTACAAAACAATGCAACTAACTAGAAATATCGTCGAAAGTTTAATATACTAACTGCCTTGAGTTATGTAAACGGTGTGAATATCTTTTCTGGTTAGCGTTTTTTTAGCGAGTTGGTTTTCTACAAGATGGGGTCGCTAAACCCATGCCCAAACCTCCTCCTTTACCCGGGCTTGGGACTGGCAGTAGCCCCCGGAGGAACTACAGGCGGAGTGTACACTTCACAAGGCCTCACCGAGATTCGAACTCGGGTTGCCGGATTCGAATTCCTTAGTGCTCGCCGCCACACCACGAGTTATGTAGCCTGAATCATAATAACACTTCATGTATTCTGTACGAAATTTAAAGCGGAACGATAGATAACATGTATATTATTATTAATGAAGTAGACATTGGCATTATTTAATCCTTAAAATACTTGATCTCAACAAAGATATGTATTCTGCAACTCAAAAACTTATTCTTATAATGTTCTTAAGCTAAATTAAAAAGATATCTACTTCTAAATCAGATTGTGTGTCAATGTACGTGACTAAATTCAACGCGTAATCAAGAAATCTCTCTTACTCTTATCCTAAATCTTAACCCTACATTTCTAAAGTTTGTAAATAGAAGGGTGAGAAAGCATTAGATCAGAGATGTAATCAATTGGTTATGAAAACCCTGACGTAAATTTATCAATCTGACTTTTCATATTTAGCCCCCATTACTTTTTTACATTATAAATGATGTCATTTGGTGACGAAAACTAAATAGAGCGATAACCCTGATTCACAACACTAGTCAAACTCCTAATATGTAAAATAAACCTTTATTCTTTACTATAAGGGATTATTTGACAATAGGGAGTTAGTTATTCAGATCAAAACTTTTATTCCACTCTTATTTCATTGTCTTGGATTGTTAATTGCTTCATAGCTAAGCAGTATTCCATTATTGACTGATAAGTCATTCAAAATCGTCCATGTATTATGCTTCAACCGAGATATCAACTTTTAGCACAATTTACATTACTGTATGATCATTACATAAATTAACTTAGTTAATAAGCAAAGATGGATAGTGGCCAGCAGCAGAATCACGTTTGAGGCATGTTTCGTCCTATTTGGGACTGGACAGTTGGATATACCAGCATTTTAGAGTTGAAGTTCACTCTGGGACTAAAACCCAGTACATTTCGCTTCAAACGCCATCGTGTTATCGACTCAGCTACTGAGTCCTGATAGCCAATTGCTTGTGAAGTTTGAATTCACTTAGTATTGTTTGTTTGAACTTAGTTAATGACTATATTTTACTAATGGAAGATACTGTAATGCCTTTATGTCTTGCTACAGGTTCTAGGTTCGAGTCCTGGCAGGCTCGATTACACACTACAACAAAACTTTCAATATAAAGAAATAGTTATCGATCAAACAGTATCAAGTTATTTTATCATTTCTCATTCGCTATGAGTAGGAAATAACTTTTTTCCATGGAAGAATTCCTGATATATTTCCATAATGAAGCTTGATATTTTGTCAATATGGACTCATTTAAACAAAATATTTGTTTTTAAAACTGAAATAATTTATCAATTTTGATCATTTGTTGAGAATGGAGTAATGTGAAAGTTAGTTCTAGTCCTGCATACTGGATCGTGGATGGGCACTATTGAGTAGTCTTATACTAGGACGAAATGGCCGTCCAGTGATTCTAGGTCCTTAATGGTAATCTAGCATAAATTCACTCGTGTATTCAACTTTGAAATAATTTAGTTTTCTTTTTCTATTAATCCAAATTACCGAAATTATAAATATATAGCATATATTAGACTTCATTTATGTACTTAATAAAGGACACATCTATAGAATTCATTACTTACTTACTTACTCCTGTTAAACCTCATAGAGGAGCAAAGGCCGACAACCATCATTGTCCATCCAGTCCTGTCCTGTTCAGTCCTTCCTAGTTCTTTCCAGTTGCTATTCGTACTTTTCATGTCTGCTTCCAATTCCCGATGCAAAGTGTTCCTTGGTCTTCCTCTTTTCCCTTCTCTTTCAGGATTTTAAGTTAATACTTGCCTCATGATGTAGTTTGGTCATTTCTGCACTGTATATTCTATCCAGCTGTTGAGGACGTTAGATCCCCGGAACTCACTTGGAAAAGTTCCTAATTTTGTAATTTTATTCTGAAAATTTGAATTTCATGTTTTCTAGCCAAGAGACGCTTAGTTGGCCTACAGCTTACAATTCCTACTCAGAAATCCTTGACTGTCATTTTTTAGTACGCCATTTTGCGGATTTCCCAAGGGCATTTCCGTCATTGTATAAATAAGGTTGATTTGTGTGCTTATTGACCTCGTATTTTCTGGATGCTTGTAGAATACATTCTCTACGCCTTATCAAGACTTCGTGATCTAGTTAACAGGGCCGGGGATAACGGATTAGAATAGCCTATCGTGTCAATGTGTCTTTAACCTTCGTTCCGTTTACCGAGTAAGTTGAACTCGTAATATCATCAAGCATATCATCACCTCCATTGTATTTTCCTAATTTCCTTTTCAGATGAAAGCTAGTTTGTTCTCTCCCAGAGTGAGCTGTTGCTGAAGGTATTCCGCCGACAAATATTGAATATCTTGTGTACACAATTATTTATAAATGCTTGCACCTCATTAATGAAGGTTGTAGTAGTTCTCAAGTTTCAGCTTCATACAGTACCACTGTCTTGACTTTCATATTGAAGATTCTCACTTTGATATTAGTTGACCATTGTTTCGAGTTCCATATATTCTTCCTACAGAATACATAGCTAATCATAAATATTTATTTCTTTATTTCAGTATAGTAGCAACGAGTAATATTACATTTATTGAAAAAACAAAGCAAAACAAACATAACCGTAACCATCAGTCAATTTAAATGAGATCTTATATAGTTGAGATCATGAGTCAGTTGAAGCTAGACCACCATGGGAAACCAGGAAGCACTGGACGGCCATTTCGTCACATTGTGGAACTCCTCAGCAGTGCGTATCCACGATCTCGCCTCACGAGATTCCAACCCGGGACCTACTAGTCACACGCGCGAGTGCTTAACCACTACACCACTGAGCCGGCCGGTATCCAACAGTGTTAATGTCTAACTTCAACCAATCCACGAAATTGAGCAACCATTCACTAATTGTCTTCAGTGAGTAGATATCTCCTAACAGACCTGGTTGAACTCCACTGGTCACTGCTTCTCACTAGAACTCCAGGAAATACCTCATGGAGCCAGTCACTAGTGAGCATACGATCATAATTAGAAGGGGGTTTTGTGGAGATTTCAGTAATTTTATATAGTTGAGATCAGTTATGTGCTCTGGAACGAGACTGTTATGTCCGGGATTCGGATCTCGCTCGGCGGGATCGTGGTTGTGCATTGCTGAGGAGTCCCACAATAGGACGAAACCGCCGTTCAGTTCTTCCTGGTTTCACATGGTGGTCTAGCTTCAATTGACTCATAATCTCAACTATATAAAATTACTAAGATCTCCACAAATACCCCTTCTGACAAATGAAATCTATTTACATATGAAACCTTTTAATTGAAATATGAAAGAAAAATGGAATTGTTTTCATTTTAATTAACCATTTCCAAAATAAAATGCTTTATTATTATTATTATTATTATTATTTTCAATTCAAATTATACATATTTACTTTTTGACAACTAAAAGTAATTTCTATGTGATATGAGTTGGCATGCAATCACTTGGAAACAAAAAATACCCCTCCACACACACACATACACACATACACACAGACATACACACACACACGCACACACATATAAATTCTTATATGTGTTCTATAATAAAAATTTACTTAAATATTGACATTAGACATTTTTTTAAAAATGAAAATAAGAAAAAACTTGAAAAATGATCGATGTGTTAAATTTTGTGTAAATAAAACGAAAAAATGGATGATTTCCATATTGATTTTGATTTTATTTACAAATAATCTAGATCATTGAATTTGTAAACAAAATGAAAAAGATTGTTACCAAATAGGAATAATCGTTGTTGTTGATGTTGTTGTTGCTTAAAGAATATATATGCTTAAATTAATTCTTTAAACGAAACGAAAGGTTGCTCAACATCATGGTTGAATTGAGGTTAGACATTAACACCATGGGATGCTGGTGTGATGTGTGCTAGAGATGTCGACAGGTATAAGTAGTATGTATCATCAGTCGAAAGTGAAATGCCTGGAGGGAAAAGGTTAAAAATATTTAAGCGAAGAGAACGAGAACAGAGAATGATTGGTATAGAAGTGAAGGAACAATCAAGTCTGAGATGATTGACTAACATTTTGTTATATCCCGTAGAGAATTATGAATGAGAACTTTTCGGGACTATATATGGACGAATACTATTCGCGTTCCTCTTATTATAGGCTTTTTTTAACCCATGAACTAGTATTTTACGATTTACCATTCATGAATTATATCCAGTCTATTCATTACTGTCTCCCATATTCACAGCCACATTTGGCTAAATCTTGTACAAATGTTGTTTCCTATTTTATGGTAAAACGTGGTCTATTTGATTGGTATATAAACTCAGTATGATTAAAATAAATGATTCATATTGCATAGGATGTTACTGGTGTTCTGGACTTAACTGGATGGGTTAGGCAGAAAGTAGGACAGATACATAGTCTAGACTGCTCATACGGGTTTCGTGTGTCATTGGTCGGATCGATAATTCACTGCTCTCTAATTGGCGGCGGTATTATCACGTTATACATTACCAGGGTACACAGGCCACAAGATATAAAACATTTTTCAAATGAAGTATTTTATTGTATGGTTCTTAGAATTTACTATAATGTTCTGTTATTTTTTATTTAAATACATCAAATTGTCCTCACTTGTGTTCTCGCTCACTACAATGCTTCATTGGTTTAGAGGTTAAGTGTTTGCACGCGAGACTGAAGGTTCTAGGTTTCAGTTCCACGCCCGAGATCGTAGATGTGCACGGTTGAGGAGTGTCATACTAGAAGAAAACGGCCATTCAGTGTACCCATCTTCGCGATGTTAGTCTATCTTAGATAGACTAATGAATTCAACTAATTGAAATACAATTCACAGATTTCTAAAAACATGTTGGTTAATTAAATTCAACAATGAAATCTGTTTAAAAAGCATGTGAACTGAATAGCTGTTACGTTACTGAATAAGGGATTTACTTCCACAATTATGAAACAGTTAATCGAGCTGAACTACACATTACTCAACATACATGTTTGTTTACTATGTAAAGTGACTGAACTTAGACATTTACTTCTAGTGAAAAAAGGTTCTGCATTTTAAGTATCAAGACATCATATCAGCAATATCTGTTGTGAAGATCTGTAATTTTCTATCAGAGTTACTACTCACCAGACTAAGTCATATACAAAAAGTTCCTGCTTTGACATAAAATCTAGAGATGTATCGGTGATAATGGGACAACGTTGAGATGATAAAACGTGAAACGGCAAGGAAGAAAATGAGCGTAACCGTCGACCTTTCACCAATAAGGATCGAGGCGGACAGGAAAAAGTGTTGATCATATGTAAAGAAATTCAAATACCTAATTTTTACCTGACGTTTATGTTGATGATGTTATTCAGAAGTGAACAGTGTCGAAACTGGTATATTTTCATATGGTTCATTTGTTCTATATTTTTTGAAAATGAAGTTTTTACAATCTGTAACTGCCAAAAAAACAACCTATCAGGACTTACTTCACAGAATTCATATGTTTATGGAAGCAATCAAAGCCATTTCATATATAGAAATGGATTCAATAAAAAAACTCCACATCGAATTGACTGAAATGTTTATTTTTCAGATAAAACTATCAATTAATCAATAACATTTTAATCTCCAAGTGAACAACGTCATATATCTAGAAAAATGAAATTTAGTTAAATGTGTGGGAATGACATGATGGAAGATCAAACATTTCTTACTTATATACATTTTGTTTTGTTTGTTTAAATCTTCGCATTGATATTTAAAACTGTAGTTGGTCAGTCTGATGAGTATCGAATGGGACGAAACGCACATCGTTGATTTCAGTGCTAGCCACCATCCTTTTTTATTTATGATATTTGTTAGTTATCTGTTATATCGATTGTCTCGCCTTTTAGAGAACAGTGAATTTATTGATCACCCAATGATACA
Organism: Schistosoma mansoni; assembly: GCF_000237925.1. Taxonomy (NCBI): domain Eukaryota; kingdom Metazoa; phylum Platyhelminthes; class Trematoda; order Strigeidida; family Schistosomatidae; genus Schistosoma; species Schistosoma mansoni. Next base: position 2,698,343 of record NC_031499.1, on the reverse strand, counting down.
CAAAAGCCGTATGAGAAGTCTTGAGTACTTATCAGTCCCGCTTTCTGCCTAGACTAGCCAGTCAAGTCCACAACACCAAGAACAGTCTCTGCAATATGAATCATTATTCTCAAACATACTGAATTTATATACCAAACAAACAGATTACATCGTACCATAAAATAGAAAATAACATGTGTACATGATTTGGCCAAGTGTGGCTGTGAATAGGGGGAACAGTAATCAATAGACTATGGATAACTCAAGAATAGTAAATCGTATAATAATAATCTATAGATCAAAATAAAGCTTATAATAAGAGGAATACGAATATGAACAGTTTAGTTACTTAACAATTGAAATATACAATATGAAATATACATATAATATTAGTTCATAAATAGTTCTCAAAGGGGCCAATCATATATCTCCACGGGATATAACACTCAACCTTAAAAAAGTAATATCTCCCAGTTAGAAACTAAATAATTTCCTTCTAGCAAACTAAATTCAAAAACAAGACAGAATTGATCAACACAGGATTAATTATTTTTTAAAGCCACAATTATGTCTATATGAAAAATCTAATTTATTTAGCCATTGTTTTATAGTGTTCAGTTCATGATTATAATTAGCAACTAAGTGAACTAGATATAATTAAGTCGTCAAGTAAGATTGATAAGAATGTTTATTTGAATACGTTTTTTTAACAAACAGTTATTTATGAGTGAATCCGAAACTCGCGAGGCGGAATCGTAGATGCGCATTGCTGAGGAGTCCCTAAAGAGGACGAAACGGCCGTTCCGTGCTTCCAGGTTTTCCATGGTTGTCTAGCTTCAATTGACTCATGATTTCAACTATATAAAGTTATTCATGACTGAATTCTAAGATTCACCCTAGAAACATGTAACGAAAAATTTAGTTTCTTGTTTAAAACATTTTTTGACATTCATTATTGAAAAAGAAAAACTATTCACAATTTGTTTTTCTTTCATGAAATATACACAATTTGAAACGATTCTATTGAATAGATTCATTGAATAATTCCAATGTTAATCAGAGCATATCGTTTTCACTGTTGATTTGATATGTTTATGCATTCAAACATTCTTGTGCCATTTTTCTTGTTCTGAAAAATGTAAATTTTTTTTTCTGCCAAGTGTTAATATAAGATTAGACAACTTAATGCATTTCAAATATACTGGGTTTATATACCAATCAAACAGACTACATCATACCATAAAATAGGAAACAACATGAGTACAAGATTTAGCTAAATGTGGCTGTGAATAGAGGGAACAGTAAATAATAGACTGAGGATAACTCAAGAATGGTAAATCGTATGATCATAGTCTATGGGTCAAAATGAAGCTTATAATAAGAGGGACACGAATATGGATACTTTAGTTACTTAACAACTATATGCAATAAGAAATATGAAGCATAGTATGAGATCATAAATAGATCCCAACAGTTTACTATTTATTATTCTCATCAGAATGTAACACTTTAATCATTCGATTTGATCGAATATACCTATATCTTAAGGTTTACATTCACTTTTTATTGATCCCAGTTTTAATTAACAAGGATAATGAAGCCTAAATATTTTCAAATGAACAACCCCAATTAAAACGGATAGGACATACTGGTTTGCCTGTCCATTTCTCTCAAAATATATTGAATTTCATAACATAAGAAATTAAGAGTTATATATCGAAGTTTAAAGTAGTTGGTCCCTTTTGATAAACTTCGATAATGTAATAAGAAGACGAAGATTATCAGAACTACGTGATGAGATATTAGCGCAATACATTTTGAACAATCTGATCACACATGTAATATACTTGTTAAGAACATTTATGTATAAGAATAAAAGGTCAACTAGACTGGAAATAGGAGACAAGGATAATAATAATAATGTGAAAACAACTTGAAACCTAATCACTCTGGATAATAAGCTAATATTACCAGGGTAGGTTTAAGGTGTGAATAAACTGTTTTTGAATACACAAAGGGGGTTTGAATTTTCGTATGGCTAAAGCTTCAATATCATCTAGGATTAAGCGAATCTGTTCTAGCGACACAATAAATGAAGAATTACTTCATCTTCGACAGACCCTCATCAAAAACGGTTATCCACCGAGGTTCGTCGATAGCAACTTAACATCTAGACGTCAGCAGGAACTAACTTTGACAGTGCAGAAGAAAACCTTGTTTATGAATATGGAATTCAAGGGAGACACGGCTGCTGAAATCCTGAATAAACGGATTTCAAAAACGTTGAATAAAACTTTCTACACAGCCAAGCTCCGAATCGTTTTCTCTAGCCGGCCTACCATTCGGGGGTGTGTTAAGGATAAACTTTCGCTTTGGGCCACATCGATGTGTATTTATAAATTTACTTGCTCATGTGGAGCACGTTATATAGGCCGCACAAAGCGATCGCTTTCCAAACGTATCTCTGAACACTATCCAGCTTGGCTCCTAAAAGGTGAATGTAAAAAGATAACCAGTTCGATACAAGAGCATTTGATCAATTGTGGACACATTGCTCCAAAAGACACGTCTTTTAAGATAATCTATAGAGTTAAAGGAACCGGATCAAAGGGAGGTCGAATCAATATTTTATGCACTGCTGAGGCATTGGCAATCCATGAATTCAAGCCTGAACTTTGCGTGCAGAAACGATTTGTCCAACCTCTTACCCTTCCTTGGCCCTAATTCCCTCATTGGGTACGTTTTTGTTTTGTTTTTTTTTCTGTACTTTTATCTGATTATTGTCGGTTTTTTGTTTTTTAAATTACTATTTTACATTTAAACTCTAATCAGTTATTATTATTATTATGACCTTTGTGTTTGTCGCTTTTCTTCATATCTGTCAATTGAACTATTATCTGACCCATAAATTATTTTCTTCCTTACCCCTTGATTAGTACGTCACCTCATTTGTTATTTATTGTCGAATCCATTTATAATGCAATCTTTTCTAGCCTCCTATAGACATATATTTTCCATATCACTATATATACGAATGTACAGCTTAAGTAAATGATTTCGTCGAAAAGAAAATTTCCTTCGCTGAATTCTCTTTTTCTTATTCAATGACATTATGAGTTATTTTAGTTATCTAAAGAGCTTCAATAAACCTTAGTATACGCCCTATTACACTTTTATACAACACAACAAAAGCCGAGTTAAGATCAATCTAATATATCACATAGTTCTGATAATCTTCATCTTCTTATTACATTAACGAAATATATCGAAGTGTCACATCGATTATGATAGATGGATGGAATTTGATTCAAATTGTCAATAATAGGAAATTCATGTTTCCTCCCTCGAATGTATATCATTAAGTATTAATATTTCATCATGTCATTCGTATCCCTGAAGTTCAATATATATGCAAAATTAAGTTATAAAAGCGTATTCTACCATAATATGGTCGTTCCGATCATGTATTATACTTACAGAGTAAACTAAATTCCTTACTGTATAGTTCCCATAAATAGTTTCTAAGGTGTTATGGGTTTTCTCAGAGTTTCTCTACCTTGATATTTCATACAATCTTGATACTAAAAATTCTAAATAAGATTCATCCATATAGTGAGTGTATGTTAATAATATAATATATCAAATATATTTTAAAAAAAATTCTCTTCCCTTCATGTCGGTATAGAAATATGAAAAAATACAGTAAATGTAGAATTGTTTCACACATGCTGATAGTACTAATGTGGTATGTGCTACTGATGTCAACAGATATAAGTAGTATGTATCATCAATCAAAAGTTAAATGTATGGAAGTAGAAGGTTAAGAAGAACAAAGAAAAGAGAACGACAATAGAGAATGATTGGTATACAAGTGAAGAAACAATGAAGTCTGAGACGATTGATTGACATTTTGCAAATGAAGTATTTAGTGAATAGTTCTTAGAATTTACTATACTGTTCTGCTATTTTGTATTTAAGTACATCGAGTTGTTGCCACTTGTGTCATCGTTCAATACACTGGTTCATCGTCCTAAAGATTAATTGTTTGCACGCGAGACTGAAGGTTGTATGCTTTAGTTTCACGCGTGAGATCGTAGAGGCGCACTGCTTAAGAGTCTCATACTAGGAAAAAACGGACATTCAGTGTATCGATGTTTTGCAATGTTGGTCTATCTCAGATGGACTAATGAATTCAACTCATTGAAATACAATTTACTTGTTTCTAAAAAAATGTTGCTTAATTAAATTCAGCAATGAAATCTGTCCATTGTATGATTCTCAGATTTTGTAATTTTGTATCCAAATACATTTTGTTGTCACCACTTGTATGTTCTCCTTCACTACATTAACATATTTTAAATCATGAAACATATTCCTTATTCCATTAACATTTAATGATGTTAGAAAGAACACTCTGACTTTGCTTACTTTATCATAAGTTAAAGGGAGAAAGGAATAAAAAGCGAAAAAAAAATGAGGCATAGAATGTATGGTAAATGTCGTCTTTAAAATATTTTTTTTTATTTTTTTGTTTCCAGGTAATATACATATAGGGAAAAGAAAATTTTTTCCCTACACAAAATTTGAAATTTAAACAAAATAACTACTTTTTTCTTTACAAAATATAAACAAACCCGTTTTGGTTGATTTTAATATCAGTTATATGAATTTATAACAAAGATAGATAAAATAAAGTTAAAAATTGTGAAGATTTAGTAGATAAGTGGATAACGCAATGGCATTTGAAGTGAAAGTTACTGGGTTCGAGCCTTAGAGTGAACATCAATTCTGAGATGCAGTCACACATTCGGGACACATCAGCTGGATGAAACTGAATTTCAGGGTTTATGTTCACTCTAGGACTCGAACCGAATAACTTTCATTTCAAACACCATCCCGTTATCCACTTAGCTAATGAATCCTGATAGTCACTTGCCTGAACCATGGGGTGAAGTTTAAATTCACTTCGTATTGTTTGTTTGAATCTTCTCATTGATGTTCAGGACTGTTATTAATCAATTTCTTATTGGCATATGTCTGTACTATGCGTCCTGGTTTCTACTGCTAACCACTATCCATCTATGCTCATAATGCTTATGAATTAAGGACAATATTGAGGTAACATGTATAGTATACACATATGCCGATTAGAGACTAATCAACAGTAGTCCTAAACATTAATGAAAACATTCAAGTAAACTTAAATTGAATTATCATTACTAAATGAATATTTCATTATATTAGATTGTATACAATTTCTAATCATCTTTTAACCTAATTCTTAATGAATAAACCATAATCAATTAAATTCAACTTATGTTTCCTAAGTCAATGAAATTTATTCAAAGTTTAAGAAATTAAAGTCTTTATACAATAATAAGCTTTTAATACATTTCAGTAGTATAATCTATTCAAGCTAAATAATTTCCTATGAGAATTTCAATTTTTTAATTATTTTTATCGATAGTTTTTTTCTTTTTTCTTTATTTTTTTAATCCTAATAAAATACAAAAAAAATTTCTTATTTTTCTCTTTTTTTTTTTTTCCTAAAAAAAATTATTTTGTCATAAGATTAGTCTATTGTCATTTATATATGAATCAAGTTATTAATGTTTGATATTTGATGATCATTGAAATTGTAGAGGTTAAGATCTGATTTCAGATCAGAAAGTTGTGTGTTCGTATCAAATCGGGGTCTCCATTTCTTGTAGAGGCTAAGATCTGACTTCGATGAGATCGTATGAATCATTGTTGTCATAAAATATACATCCTGTCTATTCTCGTTTGTAATAAATGACTTAATCCGAGTTCATGAATAACACGGTAAACAAGTCAAATACGAGAATGTATTTAGAATACATATATTTCGTAGACTCATTGATCTGGACAGGAGATCAGATCGATGAAGTGAATAGATGAGAGCAAAATAAAAACGACATGCAATGGAGATGGCGGGTAAGCCAACTCGCTTTATTCAAGCGTTAATCAATTTTTATAATCAGACAAGACTGAGTTACAGACATGTTGTGAATAAGATAAAAAGTGTACACTTATATACGCTCATGGTTAATAAATGAATAATTAACACGGTCATTTGTTTGTTTTGTCTATTTCTGTATTGTCATGTTTAGCAAATCTGTTGTGATTATCATCGTCATGGTTAAATAAATTCGATTGTGGAACTGGGGAAGTAAATTTGGCAACTAGTGAAATTATCACTGAATCAATCTTTTTTACTTTCATTTCAAGTATTTCCATTTTAATTAGATAAATCTCGAATTTAAATTTAACCGGTAATTAAAAATAATCAAAACGGAGTTTTGTGGAGATTTTAGTAATTTTTTTATATCGTTGAAATCATGAGTCAGTTGAATGGTTGCTGAACTTCGTGGATTGATTGAAGTTAGACATTAACACAGTTGGATGCCGGCTCAGTAGTCTAATAAATAGTTAGGCTCTCGCGAGCAAAACTGATAGGTCCCGGGTTGGAATCTCACGAGTCGGGATCGTGAATGCGCACTGATGAGGAATCCCACAATAGGACGAAATGGTCCTCTAGTGCTTTCAACTTTTTCATAGTGGTCTAGCTTCAATTGACTCATGATTTCAATGGTATAAAAAAGATTAAAAATGATAGTATACTGTTCAAATGAATTGTTATGATTAGGTGAATTAGGACACAAAAGGGGACAATTAAATATGTTTGAACATAAAATTACAGTATATGTTAGTGAATACTGCGAACCATACAGTAAATACTTCATTTGTAAAATGTCAATCAATTGCCCCAGACTTCATTATTCTTTCGATTCTATACCAATAATTCTCTTCTCTCGTTCTCTTTTCTCTAATTTTCATAACCTTCTGTCTTCAGGCTTTCACTTTCGATAGATGATACATACTACTAATATCCGGTACATCAGTAGTACACACTACAGTTATACACTCATCTGTAATGAGGTGACGTAAAAGAAAAGTAATACTTTCATTATTGATACTGTCGAATATCTTTTTATGGTCAAGTTTTGAATAATAAGTAACATACACATAGGATTTATTCAAATTGGATTAATAATTATGGTAGTTTCCTGTAATATATAGTCATATCAAATGTAATATATGTATTTGAATTTACTGAATTTATTCAGAAAGGAATTTGACAGAGAACTAAATGAAAGAAATCATTGTGTTCGAATGTAAAGATATCATATTACAATTAAAACCAAGGGTCTATTTTCAGAAGGCGGTTTAGTGGAGATTTTAGTAGTTTTATATAGTTGAGATCATGAGTCAATTGAAGCTAGAAAACCATAGAAAACCTTGAAGCATTGGATGGCCATTTCGTCCTATTGTGGGACTCCTCAGCAGTGCGTATCCACGGTCCCGCCTCACGAGATTCGAACCCAGGACCTACCAGTCTTGCGCCAGTTATCTCAATGGTATTTGTGATGTGTGGTTACTGAAAGTAAATATAGTTAAGCATTGGGTGTGAATTAAGAGATACTTCACTATCTAACTATTTAATATGCGATTTCCTTCCTTATCATAAATGTTTACTCTGGATTCATTGAGCGGTACTGCAAATAATTGTATCCAATTAAATATTATCTAGCATGATCTTTATCTTTTTATGATTGGTCATGAACTGTTTATCTGGTATAATGTGGTCCAGTCAACGTAAACCGTATCAATCCAGTATCCAGTTTAGTATTAGCAAAATCTCATTCCTCAGTGCATCATAATAGTGTAACAGGGAGAAACGAAAAGTATTTTCATTCTCCTGTTATATCAACCTGGTTTATACTGATATTCTTCTATTTGCTAAAATGTGGAATTTCCCTTTGATTACAAGATTCTATGCTCCTACCTTTTATTAGATACCTATCAATTAAACAACGTAGATACATTCAACTATGCTTGTTAGCTACAATGTTGTCGTAAACCGAGATTATACATTTAAACTACTTGATATGACGTTGAATATGTAAGTGAAGAGATGAACAAGGACTGATTTTATCACAAATGAAGTAGATTCTTTCTTTAAATTGTTTAATGTTAGATGATTGTTATGAATCCAACCGTTCAATCATTGCTATCCTACAGTTTTTGAATATTTTTAAGAGTATTTGTTAGGGATTGGGTTCGATAAGTGTTGTATCCCGAAGAGAATTATGAATGGTAACTTTCGAGAGCCATTTATGGACCAATATTATGGATACATTTTTTTGTCGTATAATTGCTAAATAACTAAACTATTCGTATTGATGTTCCTTTTATCATGAGCTTTATTTTGAAGTATAAACTATTATTATACGACTTACAATCCTTGAGTTATCCCTAGTCTATTAATTACTGCCTCCCACATTCACAGCCACATTTGGCTGAATTTTGTACAAATGTTATTTTCTATTTTATTGGTACGATGTGGTCAATTTATTCGGTATATAAACTCAGTATGTTTGAAATGTAATGATTCATACCGCAGAGGCTGTTCTGGACTTAACTGGCTGGTTTAGGCAGAAAGCGGGACTGATAAGTACTCAAAGCTGCTCGTACGGTTTCCGTGTTTCACTGTTTCAATCGTTAATTCGCTGCTCTCTGATTGGCGGTCTTATCACGTCATACATTACCAAGGCATCCGTTCAGCTACAAGTTATAAAAATAAGTATGTTTCGACTCAGTTAAAAGTGATTTTTGAGCTAATTATACGACATTATAATTGATTGATCGCTAAGTAGTGACCAATAACACGTTTATCTAAGTGGTCAAATGAAGATCAAATGTTATCGATTAAACACAAAAGCTAGGTTCAGAGTTTTTTGTCCGTTACATTCAAGCATTAGTGTAAATGTCAGTATAGTGCACCTAAAGTTGACTAGGTTAAACTAACTGGAACTTACAGAACTGCTAGACAGAATTCGACTACTCAGTAGTCACAACTGTTCAGTCGTAAATGTTCATTATAACATATTTACTTTACCCTGAATGACATCGTGATTATTTTATTTTCGGTATATTTATTAATAATTGTTGGACCTAACTTTCGTGTTAGTTGATACTCATCAACAAGATTTGCCTGTGTTCTTGAGGGGATAGATGTTTCACGTGAAATTCAAGCCTAATTGACACTCAGTGATCATTTAACGAAGATAATTAAGACTGACACGAAGTCAGTTAGAGCTCTATGACAATGCTAATCAATTAGATAACTTCATTATTATCATATATAAACCTAATAAATGTCCCTAATATCCGCTCATGATGGTGTTGTTAATTTTATGTCAACTAGATACCTTGATGACTATTACTTAGTTGTTAAAAATATTCTTTCACCTTGTTTGCTCATTACCAACTATGACATCAAAGCCTTCTTTAAATAACTTCATTTTAATAGTTGAATTGAGGAGTCGATTAAAGCTAGACAACCATAGTTAACCTAGAAGCATTGGACGGCAGTTTGGTCCTAGTATGGGACATAAATTAATTCTGACTATTGTATTAGAATTGTTGTTTCCTCTCCACATCTTTCGTTTTTATTCTATGTAATTTCAAAGTCAACTTCATTTAATAAGATATGGAAAGCGTAGTTTATGTTAATATAACTAATGATACCTCTATGCTATTTTATATCTGAATAAAAAATCTTGAAGTAGAACGGAATCCTGGTCGATAGCATTCGATCTGCACTAAGCAGGACCTGACATACATGACATTGATCACCATCAAGTGATCAATCAATTGTGAAATATTTTGTTCATCTTGCTTTATTTGAATTTATCAAGGTATCGAAGTCTATGAAGTTTAAAAATGAAAACACAATTTAGAAATCAAGTATTCCAAAATTCTGTAAAAAATTTGATGTTTTTAATGAGGTTTAATGATAATGATGGCTAGTTTAATGCACAAATTATCGACATAAATTACACTATCATATTCTTATATCATTTTTAACATTAATCATCAATTCACATTATATTGTTTGTTTGAATCTTCCCATTGATGTTTAGGACTGCAATTGGTTAGTCTCTTATTGCCATATGTGCATACTATGCGTATTGCCTTGATATAGCCTTAATTCACAAGTATTAACATAATTCAAACAAACAATACTAAGTGGATTTAAACTTCACCCCATTGCACAACCAAGTGTCTATCACAATTCAGTAGCTGAGTGGATAACGCGATGGCGTTTGAGACGAAAGGTACTGGTTTCGAGTCCCAGAGTGAACATCAACTCTGAAATGCAGGTACATCCAGCTGACGAGTCCCAAATAGGGCGAAACGCGCTTCCTGGATTCCACTGCTAGCCACTATCCATCTTTGCTTATTAATCATCAATGTTCAATACAAATTTTCACAGTTGAAAGCATGAGTCAATTGAAGCTAGACCACCATGGAAAACCTGGAGACACTGGACGGCCGTTTCGTCCTACTATGGGACTCCTCAGCAGTGCGCACCCACGATCCTGCACTCGCGAGATTCGAACCCAGGACCTATCAGTCTCGAGCCAGAGCCCTTAATACAAATTTGTTGACAGATTATTCCAGAGAGAGGTCTATCACTAAATTCTAAAATTTGAAGAATCCCTAAATTGTGATTTAGAACAACATATATAAGCGAGCAATATTGTTTTCGATTAGATCCTTATCAGGTTTCATTCTAATATACAGTAATATTTATATGCATTTACATAATTGTTAAACCATTGAAGGCAGTTTATGAATCAATGTTAACAGTGGAATAGATACATAGATACATAGTAAGGAAAAAGTACATATCGGTAGTGTGATGACAGTTGTAATAGTTTTGACAAGAATAATAAAGGCTTGAATCAATGTTACATAATGGAAAATAGGTCAATGCTTAGAACAATATATATGCTGAGATAACATTCATAAAAATGATGAGACTAAGTAATAAGTGTTCAGATAATTGGAGCGTGAAATGTATATTTGAGGGAAAAAAAGTAATAGGAGGGGGTGAAAAGAAATAAACAAAGAGTATGGAAAAAAATAATAAATAAAATCATCTATTAAGGCCAAGGGAGAGATAGAAAGGTTACAAATTTCTTATGAACACGAAGACTTAGATTGTTGACTCGAATTCCTTTAGCTTCTATTGTGTGTAAAAGATGGAAGCCCATATGGAACTACGATAAATAACTTTAAATGACTTATTTATGCCTACTACATGACTACTACCGATCAAGTATGATAGAACCGAGCTGCGTGTTGTCTTGACAGTACTTTTTCCTAAACACGAAGGAAGGTGTTCACTAACTCTTTGGCTCAGTTGTCCGGTAGTGCGCTCAATATAGCTTTCTTCATAGGAGCAGCTGATTTTGTAGATACACATAGAAATGGCACAACCAGGTAGCTGATCCTTTAGTTGAGGAATTATTATAGATGGGGTCGAGCACAATAGACAGAGGTTGACTGCATTAAACGTTCTCTTCACGACTCTAGTCAGTGCATCACGTAGTACCTCACCTGATACAGCTCCATTAAATTGTAGCTTCAAGAAGAGAGGTTTTTTACTAGCAGTTGATGTTGTTATTTTCTTGTTTTATACATGCAAGTGTTTATTCAGGTAACCTCGTGAATAACCCATTTCAATCAACATATTATGTATGAGCTCAAATTCCTTGTTTATTGTATCGACTGAGTATATCTTCCTAGCTCTAGTTACAAGACATCGAACTATGTTTCTCTTATCATGAAGGGGTACAAAGCTTAAGAAATGTGTATAATGACTTGATAAAGAACATTTCCTATACACACTTCTACTGATAGAACCATTTTCTTTATTGTTTAACAAAACGTCAAAGAAATCTAGTTTATTATCTGGTTCTTCTTCACAAATAAATTTAATTGCTGATGTGTGGGCGAGAATGATAATGATTGGTTGTTCTGCTGAGTTAGACATATAGATAATGTGACGTTGTTATATGTGTTATATATCCCCATATCCTGACTGTTATTGATTGACTGTTCTTGTTGTTCGATTGTGTCGGAATTCGGTGTCGAAATATATTGACGTTCTAGTCAGGCTAATCTCGTGTTCTTGATTTGAGTTGTGTTGAAGTCCTCTAGAATAGACACTGGGTGAGAATCTAGTGTAGATATTCATCTAAGGTAAATTAACGTGCCATATTCGTGTAAAAAGTGAAAGGAATGTTATGACAAGAAACCCCAGCGTTATAACAAGTGTCCTACGTTTATAACAGTTGCTGGATTTCTTTTTGTGGTTATATATTTCTAATAGTTCTTCTTTTCCAATATTATAATCAACAATATTGTTCACTTATATGTGTTGTTCTAAATTTTAAAATTACTACTATTTGAATTCAATTAGTATTGTTTGTTTGAATCTTTCCATTGATGTTTAGAACTGCAACTGGTCAGTCTCTTATCGGTATATGTGTATACTATGCGTATTGCCTTGATATAGCCTTAATTCACAAGCATTATAAACAAACATGGATAGTGGCTAGCAGTAGAATCCAGCTGATGTGTCCCAAATAAGACGAAACACGCGTCTTGGATTCCACTGCTAACCACTATCCATCTTTGCTTACGATTACCATTTGAGTTGTTTAAATGATATTGAAATTTTGATGTTGTATAACATTGATTAAAAAGAAAACAAAAAAAATTTTTGAATTTTTATTTTTCGAACAATTTGATTGGTTAAAAATACGAAGCAATTTACTGAACAATTTCAACCAATTAAATTAAAGCTTTCAGAAGAATAAAATCCCCTCATTATTAAATTCATTAATTTATTATTATCCTGTTGAAAATTACAAAAAATTAAATAAATAATTAAAAAAAAATTCATTAAATAATTAAACTATCATTGATTGATTACATAATCATTATTTGTGAGAACCTTTCAATATCCTATTATTATTGTTATGTTATGGATGAATCAATTAATGATATCCAAGATGATACTACTAATAATTTACCATTTACTAAAAGTGAAATAACATTTTTAGTGATTATATTTGCTATAGTAATTATATTAGCTGTAGTTGGTAATACAATTGTATGTATATTATTACGTTTTCATTATTGTAATATCATTCGATTTTTTACAAATACATTAGGATGTAAAAAGAAATCTACATTATCTAAATCCTTCAATCATCATCATCATCATAACAATAATAATAATCAGATGGATCCATGGGTTGATGAATGTCCAAGTAGTCAACATGAATGTAGTTGTGGTAAACCATGTATTATACAAAATACACATCGTTATGTAATATTCAAATCAATACATAAACCATATGAACAAAGTACAAGTAAAGGTAATTATACTGGATCTATTACATTAGCTAATAATATACCAAATGATAAACGTACAAATTTCACTATAAAACATAAATGGAAAGCCGATAATTATATAAAAGGAATGCGTACATCAAGTATAACAAGTTTATTTTTATTTAATTTAAGTTTAGCTGATATATTAATGGCTGTATTATGTATACCAATGAATGTTATTACAGAAATTATATATTTATGGTGGCCACTTGGTGAACCATTATGTAAAATTGTACCATATGCACAAGGTGTTAGTGTATTTGTTAGTGCATTAACTCATGTACTTATATCATGGGATCGTTTTATATTGGTATATTTTCCATTAAAACCAAGAATGACACAACGTAAAGCTATATTATTATTATTAACTGTATGGTTATTAGCATTAATTATACCATTACCTGTACCTATTGTAAATAGAACAGTTCAAAGGGATAATGAAACATTTTGTATAGAAGATTGGAGTTTATTATTATCATCTATTAAAACAATCAATATTAATAATTTTACAAATTTGGATCAAATTAAAAATGAGATCACAATACAGATCAATGATCAACCCTATATATTACAAATTGATGTTATTTATACTATATTATTAATGATATTACAATATTTTTTACCATTAGGTATGATATGTGGTACATATATAGCTATTGGGATTAAAGTAATACATTTACAAACACCTGGTGAACGGATTAGTATAAGAGATCAGAAATTAACTAGAGCTAAACGAAAGGTAAATAATCAGTTTTGTTTTCTATAATTAAATTTCCTTTCTTTTTTTAATAAACTATTATTCATGTAGTTGAGATCATGAGTTGATTGAAGTTAGATGAACATTATGAAAAACCTTGAAGCAATGGACAACCGTTTCGTCCTATTGTGGGACTTCTCAGCAGTGCGCATCCATGATCCTGCCTTGCGAGATTTGTGGATTGATTGAAGTTAGACAATAACACCGTTTGATGCCGGCTAAGTGGTCTAGTGGTTAAGCGCTCACGTGCGAAACTAGTAGGTACTGGGTTTGAATCCCACAGCAGGACAAAACAACCGTCCAGTGCTTTCAGGTTTTTTATGGTGGTCTGGTTTCAATTGACTCATAATTTCAACTATATAAAATTACTAAAATCTCCATGAAACCCCTTTCTAATAAAAACATTATTCAGTTTAAGGTAAAATAGCTTTCATAATGAAAGAGTTTTTAATCAATATCTAAGTGCATTTTTCAGTGTACTTTCTCGTGGAAAATTTATTAAGTTTAAATTACTGATTAACAGTATGTAACTTATAGAAATAAGCACTTTGATAAACAGATAGTAAAACAGTTGAATTTATGAGTCGATCTAAGCTAGACTATTATTGAAAACCTGGATGAGTGGTTGCGCGAGATCATGGGTCCATTAAAGGTGAACATTAATATAGTTGCATGACGACTCAGTTATCTGGAGGTTAAGTGTTCGCGCGTAGGACCGAAGGTTCGGAGTGGATTGCGAGTAGTTTCACTCTAGGACAAAAACGGCCATCCATTACCTCCAGATTTTCAATAGTGATCTAGCTTATATAAACTCATAAATTCAACTGTTACAAAACTACAATCTTCACAAATCTTCATGTTGCTATAGACACTGATCATCCTTTTCACTACTACTAAAACAGAGTTTGTTTTATAGTCCTGAAGGAACAGCCTTTTATCATTTTTTTAAATAAACCAGAGAATTTATGAAATAACTGTTGTCATTACTATTAAAATGGAAACAATCCATCACAGAGAACAAAACTAAACTTTATATATCTAACAGTCTTCTCATTTTCACATTATTTATTCAGCAAGGTGAGAAGTAATAATTAGTTTTCTTTGGTTATAATTTCTAAGGAGACTTTAATTAGATATCTGGCATCGAGAAACTGGTAGAAATTGATGTTAGCTAATTAAAGTTCAAACTCTAGACAACTGTACAATATTGAAATGGCCCAACTGATCACGCCCTTTAAGATAAAATTCTTTGGTTCTGAACTAGAATGTAATTAAAATACAAATTCTTTCGGCGACACTATAACATATGGACCAACTAATCACGTACATTATAACAGGTCTCGGATTTTGGCACGAATTTCACTCATTCATTTGTCTCAATAGAGTTTTGGCATTATAACTGATGTCAATTCATGATGAAGACCCTATATCTAATTTCTAACCTTATTCATCAATTGTGAATAAAAATTCTAATTCCTCACACAGGTTTATAACCCTCATTTGATCTTGGTTATTAGGTGGACACTCTGAAGGTTATTCTAACATTTCTTAAAGGTCGTCCATAAATTAAACTCTCACTATTCTTTCAACTATTGTATGGTTATTAAATTAAACTCATTTGTTGACATGAATGTTTCTCGTGTCACCGAGTTTTTATTTCATTTTTTGTAACTGCAGTATAAAGTGAATGAGGACAAATTACTTGATGCTTCACGCACTCAATGATTTGTATTGTAAAACAACAAACAAAGACAATACTGAGCACTTAAGTTTGACCTCATTCCTTACAAAACAATATTCTGAAATCTGTTTCAATGTCTACTCCCATTTTTTTGGCATACATAGATCTTTGTAATAGATACATATGATTATAGAGATAATGATGAATAGTTGTTGCATGGAGTTTAAGTTTACAACTAAGATTCAGATGGATTCTATGATAAATTCTTTTTTGTTCAGATGAACTTATTTTTATTTAATCAATGATGGATTCTGTTTCATAGTGAAAAATAATCACCAAGTACGTATGTTGGTTTTGAATGTTGTGTTGATTAAGTGGATTAAAATTTGAATAATATGTTTTTGAATTAGTCTATCGAAAGTATTCAAACTAATAATGATACTTTATAAGCAAAGATGGATAGTGGTTAGCAGTGGAATCCAAGACGCGCGTTCCGTCCGATTTGGGACTCGTCAGATGGATGTAAATGCATCTGATAGTTGATGTTCACTCTGGGACTCGAACCCAGTACCGTTCGCTTCAAACGCCATCACGTTATCCACTCAGCTACTGAGTCCATATGGCTACTTGCTTGTGCAATGGGTTGTAGTTTAAATTCACTTGGTATTGTTTGGTTGAATCTTCCCATTGATCTTTCCGACTACAATTGATCAGTCTCTCAATTGCAGTCCTAAAAATCAATGGGAAGATTCAAACGAACAATACCAAGTGAATTCATAGAATAATTCGTTCAGATTGTCTATCAAGCTCTGATGACTTTCTGCTAATCTGTGACACAATAATAGTGAGATAACAGTCAGGTGCAAAATCTAACAACTGTTGATCCATAATGGATCTCTTTCTTACGCTTAGCTTCACGATAGCCAAAATAGAGTTCAACACAGTAAGTAGATGAGATAATTATACAATCCAATTTTTACAACTCAACTCATAAAATAATATAGAATAAAATCGTGACCACACATTAACTTAGATAAAAAATCGCGATATAGGTATGACTACGAAATGACTAGAAGAGAACTGAGTTATATGTTTGTAATAATTTTAAAGTTGGTGATACACGAAAACTTGGTAACATTTTATGGATCACGAAAAATTTAACAAGTAGGGGAATACATGGATACAAGTACTTAGTTATTAGACAACAAACTTATAAACAATGACTTCAGATAATACAGTCATGAATATTCAGTTTAGATTAATATTCACCTGATTATATGATAGTACTAACATTATAGTTCATTAATGTCAAGCTGATGAGCCTCATTTGAAACATGCATATTTGATATTCTTGGAAGGCACAATCCGACTTCATTGCGACTTATGACTAAATGACAATATATATCTTTTATGAACATTTTACTGTAGAGCTATTCAACGCTCTAGATTAAGAAAGTATTTTAAATGATATTATACGCGCAATGAACATGGAGACGCAGTTGCTTTACAATTACACGGACATGTCCATTCTTCAAATCCATCTAATTTTAAAATAGAACTCAACCCTCTCCCTAATACTTCAAGTATATTGTGTTAGACTTAGGTCTTTATTCAAATCCCTCCTTTTTGTTACATTTCATGATAAGTAAATATTTGAATAAACCTACCAACTAATATCAACAGTAGTGTAATGAACCACTACACAAATGGGGACAACCAAACATATTCGAATATAAAATTATAGAACATTTCAACAAAATCTGACAACTATAAACTGAATACTTAATTTACAGAACGTCAATCAAATGTCTCAAACTTCACTGTTCTTTTTGCAACTATCAGTCAATTGTCTCGGACTTCATTGTTCATTCGTTTCTACACCAATCATTCTTTTTTCTCATTCTCTTTTTCTTTGATCTTCTTAACCTTCTGCCAACAAGTATTTCACTTTCGATTGATAATACATACTACTTATATCTATGGACATCAGTAGTATACACCATAGTATTAAAACTAAACTGTAGCGTTGCTTTATTTTTTCCAAACGAAAATGAGGAGTCCCATAATAGGATGAAACGGCCGTCCAGTGTTTCCAGGTTTTCCATGGTGGTCTAGCTTCAATTGACTCATGCTTTCAACTATGAAACATACTAAATCTCCACAAAACCCCTTCTGAAAATGAATTTGTAAACAATATATATTTACGAATCCAATTATATAGTAGATTGATACATTAAACAACTTGACAGATACTTGTTTATGTTCAAAATTATTAGTAACCTGGTAATTGAAGGAACCCAATAAAATAAATGGTTCTGATTAACTTATACAATAACAAAAAATGTTTTAATTTAATAAAATTAACCTTTAAAAATAAAGATGGATAGTGGATAGAAGTGGAATCCAGTTTGACGTGAGTTTCGTCCTATTTGGGACTCGTCAGATGGATGCACCTTTACCAATGAAGAAAAAAAGTGACAACAACAACCATACTTATCAATCATTTACATAGATACACAAAAGTATAATAACCCATTTCATATCTATGATATTAGGGTTCTAATCGTTTAATATAGAAATTTCACCCTCAATCTTATCTACAATGATTTATATATAACTATATGTATGTATCATTGTAACTAAGTAAAGGCAAAAGAGGAAAACAAAAAGGATGTAACTTTACACAACTCTATACAATTATCAGAGATTATCATTCCTTGTACTATGTATGTATGTATGTATAATCCATTCAATTCTTAATTTGGAGTTTCTTAAATAAAAACTGTCAGTGATATACTGTCATTTTGAAATCCTTTAGAGAATTATAAGGATTTATGTGTGTGAGTGTGTTTGTGTGTACTTACAATGTGGTGTTACTTTCAGAAAAGTAGATTGTTTGAAAACAGTATGAATTTATTGTCTGCCAATTTATGAATTGGTTATCAGTGAAATTCAAACGGCAAGTTTCATCTTACTGAAGACTCGTCATATGGATATACTTAAATTTTAGTGTTAATGTAAACATTGTAACTAAAACACGATAGCCTTTAGTTCAAATGCTTTAGACGATAACTTGACTGGAAAACCGTTTGACCTGGATGAGGTATCAAGACAGACCAGGTTTAATGCACATATTATCAATAAAGATTGATCAGTCATAGTCCTTATCATCAACAGTAGATGGTCCCATCCCATACAGTCATGGAATATACGTGGTTCACAGAAGAAGAATCTATAATATTATCTAAAACCTAACTGAAAAGACATACTTATCGAAACTGAATGTTATTTTTCTTCTGTAATGGTAATATACATATCCGTTATTTTGAGGACAGATATGTATGATAGAAAAGATTTACATTCTTAACAACACCCATATATTGTAACCTTACTAAGATATTACTTGAAAATAATACATCTTTATAGGAGAAAAGGACAATCAAACAATTTTGCACACTACTTGCTAAACAGCTGTCCAATTTAACAACCTGACTATAAGGAAATAAATCAAATCTAATTAAGTATACTTCTATAAGATATCAATGGCAATTGTGTCATGAGGTCAACCTAAATTTTGTATATTGATCAAGATTTTCACATAAACCTAGTCTTATTTTCATATATATTGTAGGTAATGATATGTTCTTCAGTATAAGGAGTCTTATCAATGAATTCAAATAGGAACTAATGCAATGTCATAGTTTATCCACCTCTAAATTCCTTCCAAATTACTCTTCTAGTATTATCACATATTTAGCTCGGTAAACGTTAAGCCTCAGTAGTAGTTGACCAAATTAACTTGGACGATGATGATTTTCCGCCTTACTGATCGATTTGTCAGATTTATCAATGTAACCAAAGCTTTTCCTAAGATTTTCAATACACGAACACCACCAGTTTATGTTTCACAGCCATACAGTAATGCTAAATGAACTACCACTTTACAGCTTCCCTGATTTTTGGTCGACAGAAAGCCTGTCTACACAGTAGGAGAGGTAAGATTGGAAAAACCAACATAGCTCTTTGAATACAATCTGAGACAGACACCTTTTTGCTAGTTATTGAGATTTTCAAGATAAATAAACTGAATAATATCACCAACTAAATCACTCTTACCCATTTGTCTAGATGAAGCACCAGATCAGTCCAAGAGCAACATTCAGTGTTTTATGCAAGATCAGTGAGTCCAAATTACTTTGATCTTGCTAATCGAGAAATCTATGATGAAATTAAAAGAAATGCATAAAAGTTGCCGATTCTAACGATTAAAAATAAGGTTTTACAATGTCTAAACTATTTAGCCAAACAACTTAGTTCAGTCAAAAGTAACCCTGTTAACTATTTTCCCTAAGTTTATAAATTCTCTCAATACATCTTTTAATAACAAACACTTTGGTCGACTGGTTCGAAGTTTTAATCATAAATTATAATCATTTTATTTCTCTGATAAACCTAAAATACATACTCATATTAAGTCACCTTATTTCTAAATATATTAAAACTCCATATTTAATATGATTAGGAATAGTATTATATAACACTATAACTCCCGTTCATCAAGTCAATGCACAGTCGAAATCAATGCTTTGAAATGAATTCAGATACAGTAAACATATTTTGCGGTGAATATCATTTATAGTTGAATTCATGAGTCAGTTGTAGCTAGACCACCATGGAAAACCTTGAAGAACTGGACAGCCGTTTCTCATAATAATCAAATGCTCACTAATGACGGGCATCAAGACTTATTTACTGGAGTTCTAGTGAGAAGCAATGACCATTGGAGTTCAACTGGGTCTGCTGTGAGATAGTAGCTCATTGAAGACAATGGTGGACGGTTGCTCGATTTTGTGGATTGGTTAAACTTAGATATTAACACGGTTGGATGCCGGCTCAGTGGTCTAGAGGTTAGGCGCTAGCACACAAAAATGATAGGTCCTGAGTTCGAATCATGTGAAAAATCATGGATGAGCACTGATGAAGAGTCCCAAACTAAAACAAAACCGTCGCCAAATACTTCTACATTTTCAATGGTGATCTAACATTGTTTGGTTCATGATCTCAATTAAAGACCGACGAAAAAAGTATATGGAATTGTTGTTTTTTCAAGTATTTCTTCATTAGCTCATTTCATGTGACATTGGTGAAAATTGTATTGAACAATGTATCATTCAAAAATTACATTTCACCTCTCCATGATTGTTTAACATAATGGATTTTTTTTTCTGGTTAGACAATAGTTTTCACCAGTTTTTTGCGAAAACTAAGTAACAATTCAGGACAAATTAGTTGGTAACTAACCAAGTTGAATAAGGAAATTACAGAACATTTCCTCATTAGAGCGAATTAACTAAAAGCTATCATTTACGCTTGTACGAGTTTTGCTTGCTATTCATAATTTTCCATTAACCTAATTCACTTTTGTTTTTCTGTAAATACTTCATTTTATTAAGTAATTTCTAATTGTATTTGTTAAAAATTATAGTCATTTCACCCCCGGTGAAACTATGCGATTTGAGGATTGTTTATATTAACCATTCAATCGGTATAAATATCAAAGACTATTAAACATATTCGAAATACTATGATCTGTAAGCGAATTTATGTGACGGGTGGTGACAGTTATCCATTTCAGATAATGGATGAAGGGTTGCGAAAGATCATGGATTGATGGAAGTTGGACATTAACACCGTTGGATAGCGGCTCAGTGATTTGAAGGTTAAGTGTTAGCGCACGAGACCTGCGGTCCTGAGTTGGAGTCCCATGTGAGGGACTGTGGATGCGCACTCCTGAGAAGTTTCATACTAGGACGAAACAGCAGTCCAGTGTTCCCTGGTATTTGTTGGTGGTCCAGATTAGATCAACTCGTGAATTCAACTGTTAAAATTTATATGTCACAACCGTACTTCAAGTATAAATAGTAAAGACATGTTAAAGACTGAACTAGTCCTAATGTTATCAAGAAGTTTTATGGTAATGTGTGGTAATGTGGTGTTAGCTTATATTTATGCTTCATTTGAGAATTACAACCAGGCATTATCTGCTGATGTGAAATATTAGCCTCAAGTAATTCTTCTAACAAAGTTTAATAATTGTGTTGTTACCTTGACAGTTTATTTGAGTTGAATTCGGCTATTAAGAATTATATCCTTCAATTATCATATTCATTTGAACTACAGTGTGAACAATGATTTTTATATCCTAGCGAAGAATAAATAAATGATAACATCCAGGAATTCCTTATGGACTGTTACTATATATATGTTTATATATCCTTATTCCATAACCATTCAGTAACTAGATTATATACATAGTTATATTTCTCTTATTATAAGATTTCATTTGACCTATTGGATAATATCATACGACTTACTATTCTGAAATTATTCACAATCTACGAGTTACAGTATCTCATATTCACAACCAATTTCGAAATGATCTTGTATATTTGTTATTTTCTATTATGATATGAAGCGGTCTGATTGGCTTGTATATAATCTGCGTATATCTGAAATATATTATTCATACAGCGGAAGCTGTGATTGTGTTCAGGAGTCAGACGGACGTAACTAGACGAGTAGAATCAATAAGGATTGAGAGTTGACTCCAGGCTACTCGTGCTGGTTAACGTGTCATTGGCTTACCACAGGAACAAGGTCGTATAAGTCGGTGTTTTGATTGGTGATCTAATCTCATGATAATAAACAGTGTCATGAAGAACACAACATTGATTGTAGGCATACTGAAATTCAGTAAAATTAACAGAAAATTTCACAGTTCTATTCTAAGAACTCATCATTACGTAATGGAAGAATTGTCGAAAATAATACATCTAACGTAATAAAGGTTAAGCGTTCGCGCGTGAGTCAGATGGGTTATGGGTTTTAGTTGACTCATGAATTGAACTATAAAATATCTATAATCTGCGCAAAACACTTTTTCGTAAATATCTTTGTTAATTTTGTTGTAAATAAGCTACAATTATCATATATCCTATGAATTTTCTAATTATACATCATTCAACACTTTATGATAAGATTTCATCATGGTTATGCAATATGTTTTCTTGCCTGTAGTTTCAGTAACCTAATTCTTGAGTTCACTAATGAATTAAACTTCTAGTGTTTGACACAGATGGCATAAAAACAATATAGGATTCTCAGAACAAAGTATTTCAACAAGTTTCCTTTTTCTTATTTTTTGATGGATATTGACGATAAATATTGGGTGATTGCCAACTTGATGTTAGCAGTTCGGGAATTAACATCTGATTAATGTATATTCATTTCGATGCATAATGCCAACAATCACGATGTCTCTAATTGTGCTTTTTTGTAAGTTGTAAAGAGAAAGGTCGTAAACTTTTCACAACAAACACTTCAATAGGCTATGCAATTAATTAACATAATGATATGTTAGAAGAAACAAGAAAATAGATAACTTAATGAAATATCTAGATGGAAAGAACAGGTAGACCAGATATTCAAGAAGGTCGCCTTAAGTTCTACACGCAGAATACAAACATTCCCATTTTCATCGTAATAAATTATAAATGATATGAATTACACTTACATAGAAGTATAGTAGTAAATTACTTACGTTCAATTAAATTTAAATCAAATGTAATGTAATAATTTCGTACTCCGAATCATTTGTATACTCGTCAGTAATGAACATATGATTAATTTGACTTGATCTTAACAACATTGTCAGTAAGAGATATGATCGATTGGACCAAGTGATATTTCAAATTTATTATGAATTAGCTTAATCAAGAAACTTGGACGATTGGATATTGGTGATTTGAGTGGGTTGTTTTTTTTTGTATGTGTCAATCAACTCCAATTTTTCATGTTGTCTCAAGTATCTTATGTTGTAGGATAATGCACAAGAAGCAAGTGGTAATTCAATGACTGACGTTTAAATCTTTTTAAT
Organism: Schistosoma mansoni; assembly: GCF_000237925.1. NCBI lineage: Eukaryota > Metazoa > Platyhelminthes > Trematoda > Strigeidida > Schistosomatidae > Schistosoma > Schistosoma mansoni. The sequence continues at coordinate 2,674,655 of NC_031499.1, read as the reverse complement.
TACGTATCATGTAATTAATTTAGAAATTACGCAAGGTGACTGCGAAAATTTTAATTTTATTCAGTTAGTATTGTTTATTTGTATCTTCCCATTGCTGGTTAAAAACTGCAATTGATCAGTTTCTTGTTGACATGTGTGCATCCTTTGCGGATTGCCTCGATATTACCTTAAGTCACAAACTTTATAAGCAAAGATGGATGCACATATGCCAAAAAGAGACTGATCAATTTCAGTTCTAAACACTAATGGGAACATTTAAACAAACAATACAAAATGAATTAAGACTTCGCTCTATCGCAAAAGCTAGTAGCTATCAGGACTCAATAGTTAAGTGGATAACGCGATGTCATTCAAGGAGAAAATGAATGGGTTCGAGTCTCGGAATGAACATCAACTCTAAAATGCAGGTACATCCAACGGACGATTCCTAATTGGGAAGAATCAAGTGTCCTCAAATCCACTGCCAGCTACCATCATATTCAAATGAGCCATTATTTCATTGAATTCTTAAGTGATCTTTACTTTTCCATTTACTTTGAAATTCAAAAGTTTGGTTTTTCACATCAATATGGAAAAACATTCATATCGTTATATATAGACTCAAACTTCTGATTGGTTGATTTCACCGAACGATTAATATCATGATTACTGCATTCAATGATCTTCATCTTCATAACAAACTAACCAACAATATAATCCTTACTAAATGTTATATCGATTGCCTCGCCTATTAGAGAACAGTGAATTTATTGATCGCCCGATGATACACAAAAGCCGTATGAGCAGTCAAGAGTACTTATCAGTCCTGCTTTCTACCTAGACCAGCCAGTTAAGTCCAGAACACCAATAACAGTCTCTGCAATATGAATCATTATTCTCAAACATATTGGGTTTATATACCGAATAAATTGACCACATCGTACCAATAAAATAGAAAATAACATTTGTACAAGATTTAGCCAAATGTAGCTGTGAATAGGGGAAACAATAATCAATAGACTGGGGAAAACTGGAGAATGGTAAATCGTATAATAATAGTCTATAAGTCAAAATAAAGATTTTAATAAGAGGGACACGAATATGAATAGTTTAGCTACTTAACAATAATACAATAGGAAATATACATATTACATTGGTCCATAAATAGTTCTCAAAGTTACCATTCATAAACCTTTTCCGGATATAACACTAAACTTTGAAAAGGTAATATCTCCCAGTTAGAAACTAAATAATTTACTTCTAGCGAACTAGATTCAAATCAAGGCAGAATTTATCATCACAGGATTAATTATTTTAAATGCCACAATTAAATCTATATGAAAAATCTAATTTATTTAGCAATTGTTTTATAGTGTTCAATTCATTATTATAATTAGCAATTAAGTGAACTAGATATAATTTAGTCGTCAAGTAAGATTGATGAGAATGTGTATTTGAAGACATTTTCTTTAAAAAAACGTTATTAATGACTGAGTCCGAAACTCGCAAGGCGGGATCCTGGATGCGCATTGCTGAGGAGTCCCACAATAAGACGAAACGGACGTCAAGTGTTTCCAGGTTTTCCATGGTTGTCTAGCTTCAATTGACCAATGATTTCAACTATATAAAGTTATTCATGACTGTTAATGCAATTTGAATTGCATTACATAATAGTTTATCCAAGAAATAGGTAGGATTCTATTAAATGTAATAGCATATAACATATATCAATAAAAATAGATTAAACAGGTTGTTTATCTGGGTCATTTTCTAATAATCATGGTTTTTATAATGAGGAGGGGGGTTCATAACATTTTCTTTACTCATAGATAGTTAGTACAATTGTCCTATTCAGAGAAATATACAGAACATAATAATTGAATTTCCATTAGCTGATGTGACATTTAGTTGGTACAATAATTTACTGTTATCAGAACTGTTAAACCATTTGTTAACAGCACATACATAATCATGTTACAAAGTATTATAACAGATTTACATTATAACCTGGTTATTATTATGTTAGCAATCTTTAAATTTAGTAAGATGAATATTTTTCTTTGACTCATTAGAATCCAAAACGGTCACCTTATCAAAGAAACCATAAACTACGGAATAGATTCAATCCGTTCTAAATTGTTGTAGTGGTACTATACACTACACTATATCAACTACATTTAGATAGATAGCATTCTATCAGTACTAAGAAGGACTTGACACTCAAGACATTGATCACCACCGAGTGATCAATCAATTGTAATTACATGTCAGTCCTACAGGAGGTCGGTCGCGGCTCGAATAGCTCAATGGTAACGTCTCTGACTGTGAAGCTGAGTGACACGGGGTCAGGGAGCACCAGTTCCCTCAAGATTACAGGTACACCTTGCTGACGAGTGTCAAGTAGTACGAAACCCGAGTCCAGGGTTTTCTTTTGACCACCTCCAACCACCATCTTATCTGAACATAGTTCACACAGTGTCGAGCCACCTAGACTAGTGGCAACATTGCAACTTGATCGATAGCATTCAATCAGCACTAAGACGGACTTGACACGCATGACATTCATCAACACTCAGTGATTAATCAATTGTGATAGAAAACCAGTTACCAGTTACTTTTTCGGAAATAAATGTAGCAAATGAGTTTTAAAAGCATCATATTTTTCTAAATCAGCAGGTTAAAAGGGGGATTCTACACAAATCCAGTTGTCTTAAAATTACAAACTACTGGCATATATTACAAGCTATCTATGTGAAATTTCTTAGTTACATTTGATGACTATTGATTTCCGATATCGTTTTGCTACTTGTCCATTCCTTTATAGATTTTTTTAAAATGCTACCTCTAAACACTGTTGAGTATTATTGATTTGATGGTGTAAATTTTCTGTATTCACCGTATTGGTTTATCGTTTTTTTCAGTTATATCAATGTTTTATTGAAAAATTGTGTGAATCTAGTCATGATACAACTATACCTAGTTAGTGGAACTGTAATGGTCAATTCTTATTGATAAGACATCTAGTGATAAGTGTTTTAGATTTATTCCCTAATAAGGTCTTTTATGTTTAGTTTCTTTGTATTTATAGCTAATTGACTATGATGTTTAGTGACTTACTTTTCAGAAGAACACTTACATGTGAACACTTCACTGACTTGTTAGAAAACAAAGTACTGTCTGGCACAAGTGAACTTAGGCTGAAATATTCATAAACTACGAACAGCTGATAAAAAATTGTGTCATTAAATCAGGCTACTTTAACGAGAGGGTTCAACCTGCGTTTATACGATAAAATGTTGTTTGTTGTTAAAGTGAAAATTGACATATTGAATAAGTAATTTTGACAGTTGAATTCACGAGTCGATGTAAGCTAAACCATCATTAAAGACCTAGGAGCACTAGATGTCCGTTCCGTCCTAGTGCGGGACTCCTTAGCAGTGCACATCCACGATAACTCACTCGGGATTCGAACCCAGGACCTTCAGACTCTCTTGTGAAAGCTTAACCTCTAGACCATTAGGCCGGCATAGAACGGTATTAATATGTAACTTCCATCGATCTATGGATAAATGCGCGACCATTCATCCATTGTTTGAGGAAGACATTTGTCTGTGCCGGACCCAGATTGGATTTTTAAGATATTACTTGACAAGCATTGATAAATAAACATAAGGTTTACATACATTTGCATATCCATAATATTCAAGAAATAGAGTTAGGGGTTAGGCTATTACATGTAGTCGACAGTAAACGCAACTTGTCAAAAAACCCAAATGGATTACTAAGAAATGTATTGATAAATGTCCTCTACTAGACTGAAGCTGAATACGGTATACAACTAATGGGATTCAAAAGTGTAAAACCTCATAGCCGCAAAATCAAAAGACTGAAAAAGCGGGGTAAGTGATTATTGGGTAAGAATCAAAAATGTACGGAAAAGCATGGGTATTCATAGTTATTAGCATTGGTGATAAATTCAGCTAAACCTCAAAGAGCCAAGTAAGACAATTGTTCAATCTTAGCAGACCACGTTAATATTCCAGGAAACTGTTTCATGTTCTGATTGGACAGAATCTCTTCGGCTCCTTTAGAGCTTCTGAAGGCTGCATCGTGCTTTTCGGAGCCATTCTAACAACAAAATAAGAGTTTATTATTTTAACTATTAGTCACAAGCATTGTAAGCAAAGATGAATAACTAGATAGCGTTTGAAGCGAATGTTACTGGGTTCGAGTCCCAGGGGGAACATCAACACTGAAATACATGTACATCCAGCTGACGAGTTCGAAATAGGACGAAACGCGCGTCTTGGATTCCACTGCTAGACAAAATCCATCTTTGCTTATAATACTAAATTATTACTTATTTTCCTACAAAATCTTATGTAAACTAATCGAATATTGTAATGAACATGTTCATTATCACAATTATTTTCTATACAATGACAAGTTTTAATAATTGAGATCATGAATCAATTAAAGCTAGAAAACCATGGAAACCCTGGAAGTACTGGACGGCCGTTTTGTCCTATTGTGAGCATCCACAATCCTTGTTGTGAGATAGTAACTCACTGAAGACAATGGTGGACGGTCGCTCAAATTCGTGGATCGATTCAAGCTAGACATTCACACCGTTGCATGCCGGCTCAGTGGTCTAGAGGTTAGGCACTAGCGCGTGATACTGATATGTCCTGAGTTCGAATCCCGTGAGTCGGGATCGTGGATGCTCACTGCTGAGGAGTCCTACATTAGAGCGAAACGGCCATCCAGTGCTTCAAGTTTTTCCATGGTAGTCTAACTTCAATCGATTCATGATTTCAACTAATAAAATTACTATAATATCCACAAAACCCCTTCTCATATTCATAACAAGTTTACTTATAACAAAAGGACTATTTATATAAAAGATGTCTTACCTAACTAATCAATTATACATTAGATTGTTAGATATAAATTACTTGAAATAAAGATAGTTCATTGCCTAACTTTATCTTAAAGTTGACTATAATGATCTAATTTGACTTATTCAACTTAGTTAATAATTTAGAACAAGATAAAAAGCTTTAGCGGAAATCCATTAATGTTTTAACTTTACATACAATAAAGAATAAACATTAAGTATTTTAACTCTATTATGCTTTTTTTTGGCTTCTATACAAGTGTGTAAACAAACAATTTTTTTTCTTTATTGAAAAGGACATTAAGTAAACAAACAAATGAAGTTGTCATGGAATATTTGATATTTTGGATTGTTGCCAATTGTTGGTTTTTTTCTTTTTATGTCTCATATGAGTTGGTTATTTTTGCCAGGACTCATCAGACTATTCATCTGGATCATTAATGTGAATAATAAGTTATTTTTTCTTAAAATTGGTAAACATTCTCTCAGAATACATTAAAATTTATCTTCAAAAAGAAGATGAACATCTTGAACTTACGTCCTCAGATTGTTTTACTTACTTACTTACGTCTGTTACTCCTCGTGGAGGAGCATAGGCCACCCATCAGCATTCTCAATCTAACCCTGTCCTGGGCAATTCTTACCAGTTCTTTACAGTTAACATTCATCCTTTTCATATCTGCTTTTATTTCCCGACGTAATGTGTTCTTTGGCCTTCCTATTTTTTACATACCTTTCGGATTCCAAGTTAGCAATTGCCTCGTGATGCACATTGGTGATTTCCTTAATGTATATCCGATCCACTTCCAACGTCTTTTCCTAATTTTCCCTTCAGCTGGAAGCTGGTTAGTTCTCTCCTATAAAACGCTGTTGTTGATAGTATCCGGTCAGTGAATGTTGAGTATTTTGCGTAAACAACTGTTTATAAATACTTGTACCTTCTTGAGGATGGATGTACTAGTTCTTCACGTTTCAGTTCGTCAGTCAGCCACAACATAGGACCAGGCACATCTATGCATCGGTCCAAGTTGTCATATCTCGTTAGCCCAACAAGATGAACACCGGATTCATAGAAATAGTTAATTTAGTGGTGGTAGTATATAAAACATAGGTTGTATATAAGGATATAATAAAGGAAGGAAGAAAGTTATGAAGAAATTTTAATCTTAAGGTTTAAGGGAAGATAAAGAGTGTATACACCTACGCCATTGTGATCGATTCTGAGCCATGTCACCTAGAGTCTCCAACCCTTGGTTACGATAGTCACGCGTTTCAGCTCCGTACAGCAGCCTCAGATTGTTTAGTAAAGAGAAATTAAAATGGTGATCTAAGTCACACCATATATCGTAATTCAACACATTAAAATTGGTACATATATTTAATCTCTGTTCATCCATTCAGTATAAACGTTTCTTTGGCTCTGCATCCTAAATCATCATCTCAATAAACGATAAAATAAAAGAAAAATTACATAATAAATGGTAAATAGTTCCGCCCACAATAAAAGTAGAAAGCCTTACTATTCATCGAACTTAGACTGTTTATCAACACGACCATATTTAATTCTACACAGTTCCCACAAAATACACACATACGCTCAAATTTCAGCACTCCTAAATAATAAATAAATTACATATTTTCATAACGACCATCATACACGCAAATACACAAACCAATGTCTAAAACAAGATTACCTTGATCAAAAAGCTTAACATGACATCGACATAGTCGAACCTTTTTTTATTTTGATTAAACTGAATAGTCTGCCTTGTTAAACTTTAATTAGTTTTATTTGACCATTTATTTACTTCATTTGAAGCCATGTCTTACACAGAGTTATGAAAGCTTAAAGATCCTAATTTTCACCTCATCGGGATATCCACGGATAGATGATGATTATTATTATTATTTTAACACTAACGATCCATGTTACCCCCAATCTTTTTTGAAATTATTGATAAGTAATTATATTTTCGCTTTGACGTCAAAAGTAGACTACATCATCACTGAAGAGTATGATTTTCTTATATCAAACTACAATCGATTTCAAAGAATAGAACATCAAGAGAAATCGATTTTGATTGCGAATCATTCTTAGTATTAAGCATATTATAAGTCTAAGCAGATTTTTCTCACTTTCTTTACCTAAGGATAAATGAATAACTTCGTATTACACAGGATCAGATGTTATCTTCATTTATAGCTTGACAATAATCTTTATATTTATTATTATTAGCTCTATTCATTATTATATTTTTGGTACAATATAGAATTCTCAACACAATGTATTTCAACAAGTTTCCGTTCCCTAGTTATTGGTCGATACAGATGATAAATATTGAGTGGTCGCAAGTTAGATGTTAGCAGTAAATCGACATCTAAATAATGTATATTCTTTTCGCTGCATATTGCCAGCAACCATGATATATCTGATTTGCAATTTTGTAACTTGTACAGCGGAGTGGATAACGCGATGGCATTTAAAGCGAAAGGTACTGGGTTCGAGTTCCAGAGTGAACATCAACTGTGAGATGCAAGTACATCCATCTGACGAGCCCCAAATAGGACGAAACGCGCGTCGTAGATTCCACTGTTAGCCACTATCCATTTTTGCTTACAACTTACTCAATGTTTAAAACGATATTTTTTGTGAATGCATTTTTTTATGGTTTAAAACCTTAACTGGTCTTACCTAGACTACCACTGAAAACATAGATGCATTGCATGGACGTTTCGTCCAAATATGGGACTCTTCAGAGACATGAGGATCTTCGTTCTCACACGAAAACGATTTATTCTCAGACCACTTATCTCGGATGTAACGGTATTAATATCTAACTCTAGTCAATTTATGATAGTGAACTACCATCTTCCATTGCATGCAGTAAATAACTGTCTCACGACCGACATGTATGAACTCTACTAGCCGTGACTTTTCACCAGAACTCCACGAATTACATTCTGAGAATAGTCACTATTGAGTGCATAATATCAAGAAAGAGGCATTTGAGGAGGTTGCAGAGCTTTGATAGTGTAAACTTTATTTACACAAGAACAAACGTTACGAGTCATTGATGAACACTGATGAGGAGTACCGTACTTAAATGAAACTGCCATCTGGTAGTTTAAGGTTTTAATAATGGTCTAGCTAAGATTATTTCACAATTTAAACCATAGAAATTTTATAATCTTCTTTGATTTCTATATCTTAAATATCTGGTTGTATAAATCGAATTCATAAAAAGACTTTGATAGAACAAAATTAGAATCATAAATTAGAAATTAATCTGGATATAAACAAAGTAAGATGAGACAAAAGAATAACTATTACGCAACAAATTTATCTTTTTATTTAAATATTAACCATTGAAGCAATGATTAAAAATTATGATTAGGTTCTTAAAATTTAATTACAGTCATCTTACTGTACTTGGTTTATGTGTCTGGGTTTATTCCACGAACTGAATGTCCGATATTCTGTACCTACTCACAGAGATTTTCAACTGTATTATTATGAATGATGGTTTATACTGTATGATTTTAGAATTTTATCTTATTTCACATATGTAGTGATATCGTAGTTCTTGTATGAAGAGGGTTGTTCAGTATACTGTTATAGCACGTCAGCTTATCATTCACCTAATAAAATAATCATCATTTATAGAATCTTGTTGATTTCAATGACTAACAGAACAGCACCATATATGTTGTGTTCTGTGACACAACAATTATCACGTAACAAAACCGCCAGTTAGAACACCGACCTATGTAGCTTTGTCTCCGTACTAAACTAATGACGCGTCAACAAGCACAAGCAGCATTGAATCTACTCTGAATTATCATTGTTCTATTGTAAGGTAACTCTTTGTCTAACCCGGCCGGCTCATGCTAGTACAAATATCAGTCTCCGCTTTATGAGTCATATATTTCAGACATACACGGTTCATAAACATGCAGATCAGACCTCATTATACCATATAATGAAAATAATTATACAAGATCGAACCGAAAATGGCCGTAGGGGTGAGAATATAATCAACAGATTGGGAATAACTTCAGAATAGTAAATCGTATAATAGTAGCCAATAGGTCAAATGATATCTTATAATAATAGAAATATAATTATATATAATCTAGCTACTTAATATATAGATATTTGGTAAGATGTGAACAGGGACATATTTGGTTGACCGCATATTTTTCATAGTTGAAAGCGTGAGTCAATTGAAGCTAGACCACCAGGGAAAACCTGGAAGCACTGGACGGCCGTTTCGTCAATTGACTCACGCTTCCAACTATGAAAAATACTAAATCTCCAGAAAAAACCCCTTCTGATAATAATAACCACATGTTATAATGAAACGACTGTATAATTGAGGAGCTTGTTTGTGGCTATTGTTTATGGACGTTTCATATTATGTATGTTCATAAAGTAAGTAAATGATTAACTTATATGAAACATTATCCAGTTCATTTAATGGAAATTTTATTAAAATAATAAATATAAACAAATAATATTGTCTTCGGTAACATTTTGATTGTGATCAGAATGAGGGTTTGTGGAGATCGCAGTAATTTTTTTAATAGTTGAATTCATAGATAGATGTAAACTAGACCACCATCGAATAACTGGAAGCACTTGGCGGTTGTTTCGTTCTAGTATGGGACCGAAGGTCCTGGGTTCGAGTCTCTCATGAGAGATCGTGAATGCGCATTACTGAGGAAAACCTTGATTAGTCTATCATACACAGTAATACATTTATGATAATATCATTGCAATCAAGACAGTTTGTGCGTCAGCGATAACAATGGAACAGATTACATAACTAAACATAATAAGATGAACAAATTGATAGTATAGTGATATGTTTACTAATTATTATTAGAACAACCAAAACTTGAATGGATACTCCATAATAGGAGGCAGATTGAAAGCACTTGCAGAAATAGACTTTGACATAATATTCATTCAAGAACCACTAAAATTCTGTAATAAAAACTGTTTAAATAATAAGACAGTGAAGACTACAAAAGAATAGTGACAAGTGAACGATATGAATATTCATAATAATTAGTAAAATCGTTTGTTAAGCCTTATTCTGTCTTCATATCACTACAAACATGAATTGTCATCTTGAATCCATATGACTTTAACTGTATTTAAGAGACGAGACCATAAACTATAGTTAAAATTGGTAGATGTAAGATAAATTACTGTGAATGATCTGATTTTATCTGTTAATCGACCGTCAACTATGTACGATAGAGTGGAGCTGAATATTGTTTTTGTCATACCCTTTTCCAACCATGAATGGTGGTACTCATTCACTCAGTGACTAAGTTATAAGGTTAAGAGCTCGATGAAGCTGTTTCTTGGTGAGCAGATTAATTTTGGGACACAAGTGGATGGGACTTTCATTGTTTACAATGGGACTTCATTCAAATCATTGTGAATAACAGTATTGGTGAGACTATGACCTTTAAGTGACGCCTTAGTAACCTTGAAAGTATACGCTACTTACTAGGGCTAAATGAGATTGGTAAACCAGTATGAGGAATTAGGTTTGCAATTTACAGTCGATAGTTATGGTTAAGAAATAGAATAGGATATCCATCACGAAATGGTATCAGCTAAAATGCCAAAACGCTATTTAGCCAAATGGATAAATGAATTTCGTGCCAAAATTCATTACCTGTTTTCTTAAATCTGATTGTTTCTTCTATAAATTATAGTCTCGCTACAGTATGTTTATGAAATTTATAAAAACACGAACCACAATTTTTCAACAAAGCTTGACTTATGATACAAATGAATTTTCTAATTTGTATTATCATAATACGCTTTATTGTCTGTTACATTATGTATTACTTCACTCGGTGTTGTATGCTTGTATCTTCTCATTATTATTGAGAACTGAAATTAATCAGTCTCTTGTTGACATGTGTACATCCTGTGCAAATTACCCCGATATTGCCTTAAGTCACAAGTTTTTAAGCAAAGATGGATAGTGGCTAGCATCCTGGATCGCATTACTTACTTACTTACTTACGCCTGACACTCCCAATGGAGCATGGGCTGCCGACCAGCTTTCTCCAACCCACTCTGTTCTGGGCCTTCTTTTCTAAATCTGTCCATTTTTTGTTCATTCTTCTCATTTCTGTCTCTATTTCTCGGTGTAATGTGTTCTTTGGTCTTCCTCTTCTCCTTTGACCTTCAGGATTCCATGTGAGGGCTTGTCTTGTGACACAATTAGGTGATTTCTTCAAAATGTGCCTAATCCACTTCCAGCGCTTCTTCCAGATTTCTTCCTCTGCTGGAATCTGGTTTGTTATCTCCCACAGTAACTTGTTGCTGATAGTGTCTGGCCATCTGATCCGAAGTATCTTTCATAGACAGCTGTTAAAAAACACTTGTATCTTCTGGATAATGGCTTTCGTAGTTCTCCACGTCTCCGCCCCCAACAGTAGAACTGTCTTGGCATTTGTATTGAAAATTCTAACCTTGGTGTTGGTTGACAATTGTTTTGAGTTCCAGATGTTTTTCAGTTGTAAATATGCTGCTCTTGCTTTGCTGATCCTCGCCCTCACATCTGCATCTGATTCACTGTGTTCATCAATGATGCTGCTCAGATTATTTATTATTATTTATTATTTATTATTATTATTTATTAAGATATTTTTACATATTGGATTATATGTACTTCGGATACATTGTTTGAAACACAATGATTAAGAATGTCCAGTAGCCTAAAAATGAATTGAATACAGCTAAAAGATTGGATAATTGGCTTGTATTTTCAAAGATGAATACATGTAAACAGCATTTGTCTATGGAGATAAAATAAAATTAAACGGCGTCATAGATTGATATCAAACACAATGTTTCTAAATGGGTGGTGAATAGAAAACATATGCTGACCATGATACTTGATTATTCTAGATTCTATTACATACAAAGTTATTGTTTCTGAGTAAGATGAAACAATCTAATCATGAAGTGATGTAAATCATTGTATCATGTTAAGTATTCTTGATTATTAAATCCAGTAAGATTTAGTTTACTGAACTCGACATTGAATGTCATCTTGAAGTTTGATAACTAAATATGTAAGTACATTCTACTTAGATAAATGATTATGATATACATTCAAATAGATGTAAACATGAACAAATAAACCGTGATTTAGCATACCTTTGAAATATTTTTGACTATTTAACCGTAGTTCAACCTTATATCTCAATGTCTAACAACATCATTATTATTATCAGATGGAGTTTTTTGTGGATATTATAGTGATTCCAATAGTTGAGATCATGAGTCAATTGAAGCTAGACCACCATGGAAAACCTGGAAGCACTGGACGGCCGTTTCGCCTTATCGTGGGACTCCTCAGCAGTGCACAGTGCACCGTTGGATACCGAATCAGTGGTCTTGATGTAAAGCGCTCAAGCGCGAAACTGATATGTCCTTGGTTCGAATTTCGCGAGATGGGATCGTAGATGCGCAGTGTTCAGGAGTCCCACAAAAGGACGTAACGGTTCTTTCACTTCTTCCACGTTTTCCATGGTGATCTAACTTCAATTGACTCATGATCTCAACTATCGAAACATTATTATTATTATTTACAAATAATGTCAAGTCTAAATCGACTAGCAAACAGCATTTAACTATTAGTAATCTGGTTGATAAGTTTTCAAAACTCTCAGTGTATGTTTTATTTATAAACAAACATGAATGGTGGATAGAACACCAGTTTCTTCCCAATTATAACTTGTCTGTTGGATGTACTTACATCTCAAACTCGAATCCATTGTTCTTTGCTAAAAAGTGTCATCGCGTTATCAACTACGCTATTGATTACTGATAGCCACTAGCTCAAGCAATCGGATGAAGTTTTAAATCATTTCGTATTGTCTGTCTGATTGTTCCCATTGTTGTTTAGAACTCCAATAAATCAGTCTGTTATTGGCATATATGCATGCTGTACTTGTTGCCTCGATATCGCCTTAAATCACAAACATTATAAGCAAAGACAAATCACGCGTCCTGGATTTCACTGCTAACCACTCTCTATCTTTGTTTATAATCTTTATGACTTCAGGCAATATCGAGGCAATCCGCACAGGAAGCACGTGTGTCAATAAGAGATCGATCAATTGTAGTTCTAAACATCATTGGAAACATTCAAACAAACAATCCAAAATGCATATTATATTTGTTTCATATGACAAATGTTGCAAAGAAGACTTTACCATGTGCATTTCATCAAATATTAGTTAAAAATAGAAGTTTGGTTAGATATTGTTAAGTGATAAATACTAAATAATAATGTAAGCAAAGATGGATAGTGGCTAGCAGTGGAATCCAGGACGCGCGTCAAGTCCTATTTGGGACTCGTCAGCTGAATGTACCTGCATCTTAGACTTGATGTTCACTCTGGGACTCGAACCCAGTATCGTTCGCTCCAAACGCCATCTCGTGATTCACTCGGTCACTGAGTCCTGATAGCCACTTGCATGTGAGATGGGGTGAAGTTTGAATTCACTTAGTATTGTTTGTTTGAATCTTCCCATTAATGTTTAGGACTGCA